>NC_092086.1:18022316-18177316 GCF_045679555.1 Salvelinus alpinus
TGTGTATGTGAGTCTTGACAAATTTCCAGGAGTTTGATAAGTGTGTCTGTACAAGCCAAAGTCAAGTGGGTATCTGAAGTTCAATTGAGCATGATTGTTTACAGGTCTGGTGCCAGGAACAACTAGTGAAGATACCGACACACAGGAGCTTTCAGTGGTTCTGTGGTTGGTTCAGCTAGATATGTATTCTGTATCTCATTATAGACCCATCTGTGGTTGGTTCAGCTAGATATGTATTCTGTATCTCATTATAGACCCATCTGTGGTTGGTTCAGCTAGATATGTATTCTGTATCTCATTATAGACCCATCTGTGGTTGGTTCAGCTGGATATGTATTCTGTATCTCATTATAGACCCATCTGTGGTTGGTTCAGCTAGATATGTATTCTGTATCTCATTATAGACCCATCTGTGGTTGGTTCAGCTGGATATGTATTCTGTATCTCATTATAGACCCATCTGTGGTTGGTTCAGCTAGATATGTATTCTGTATCTCATTATAGACCCATCTGTGGTTGGTTCAGCTAGATATGTATTCTGTATCTCATTATAGACCCATCTGTGGTTGGTTCAGCTAGATGTGTATTCTGTATCTCATTATAGACCCATCTGTCAGTATTTGAAGCTATGCAGAGTGTAACACACACACTGTAGTCATTTAGCAGACGCTCTTATCCAGAGAGACTTACAGGAGCAATTCAGTTTAAGTGCCTTGCTCAAGGGCACATCGACCGATTTTTCATCTAGTCGGCTCTGGGATTCAGTTGTGGTGTCAACAACTGTGAAAGGAAGAACCCATTTGGGGAGAATAATTTAAACTCTACCAACAAATGGAAAATGTCATTTTGAAAAATGTGGCAAAGTGTAAAGAGAGAGCTTTTGAGAGAGCTGCATACTGTGTCAAACATATTGTTGATGGACTTTCAATTATTCTCGCCAAATGGGTTCCTCAGCTGTTAACCTCTGCACTACAGCGCCACCCTGTGGTGCAGATCAGTACTGAAGCTGTGTCAATCAGCCCAGTTCTCAGAGGTTGAATGATCACGCCAAAACAAGTTCTCACAGTCTCATGTCGGGATTAGACATTCATCCATGTTTCTCTCACGTCAAATTTTGAAATTGTTTCAAATGTCAAATTTCGAAGTGTTCGGTTAAGGTTAGGCATTGATTCTGAATGGTAAAGTTTAGACGTTACCTCAGAATGGTTGAGGTAATGTTAAGCTTTGTGAAAAGGCTTCGAATGTCAAAGACAACTTTCCATCAGTGGATTGAAACATGCAACCAGAGGATCCAGAGGCAGATACTTACGTTCGTCCCCAGAGCCCAAAACCAAAGCCTTCTTCAAGGTTAGACGGCTCACTCTTGCCCCGTAGTGGTTGGTTTCCACGTCATCTCCCGACGTCCTCAGACATGGACGGACGTGGACTACTGACTTGTATCACGGGTGACCTGGCTGCATGCCAAGCAAGTAGACCTTCTTTCAACGCTTTTATTTATCAGAATATAGACATGAAAACGGCAGATTTCTTTTTCCAGATTGGACAGAAAGGTCCCCCAGTCAGTAACATTGTTCAAATCATTTAATAGCAACACAAAACAAGTAGGCTATACAATTCAAGCATTGTTAAAAATGAATTAATAACAACATCAGCAAGTAGGATATACAGTAGAAGAACGGCAGATACAAAACACCATTTTCAGTTCCGAATCTTAATAGACAACACAGGACAGTACAAAGACAAAGTAGTAATGGCTATGAACACAATGATAATCAGTTGGTTCTACTGAAACACTTCCCCATTTTCCTTCATCAAGAAAACGGATGTTGTTGATGGAGTCACTTTGTCTGAAGGATTTGAGGAGCCTGATTGCCAGTCTGTTCTTGCCTTCAAGACAACTATTTATGGAATTGTCTTGTTTGGCTTGGCAATGGCAAGCTAGGAATTGACACTACACTTTAGTAAAGCAAAAATAAATGTTTAAAAGGCTTTAAACATGTCGTCTTTTTTACTAAAAGCTGATATCACAGCTTTATCTCTTTGGCACGGAGGAGAAAGTATGAAACAAACAAGCTCTGTCAATGAACTGAGCTCAACGAAGCAACTCCACAAAACTATGTACAAAAGGTCATGTAAAAAATGTTATAAATATGTCTAAAACCATAGACACTATGTACATCTTTACACTGTAACATGGGCTGTCTGTTCTCCTCTGTAATTTCCTCACACGTGGCTATCAGTGGAGGCTGCTGAGGGGAGGACGGCTCATAATGAAAGACGGAACTGCGCAAATTGAATGGTTTCCATGGTTTCCATGTGTTTGATGTATTTGAAACCATTCCACTGATTCCGCTTCAGTCATGACCACCTGTGATTGGTATGTATAATGTAGACTTGGGTTCAAATATGATTTGTTTTCTTACAAATGCCTTAGCTGGGCTTCATGGAGCTTGCCTGGCACAATGAAACAAATGGAATAATCCCAAAAGTGCAAACACTCAATCTAATCAAATGCTCAAAGTATTTGATGGAAAACAAACACTATGTGAGCCATTTATCCTCCCCTCACCAGCCCCCTCTGGTGGTCAGTGGGCACAGCATGGTTGGGGTCAATTCCAATTCAATTCCATTTGAATTTCTATCAATTCAGAAAGTAAACCTCATGAAGAAGCATTGAAGAGAACTGGAATGTTAGTGTACTTCCTGAATTGACTGGAATTCTAACAGAATTGACCCGAACCCTGGGGCACAGTGCTGTGTTCTGCTACTGGTGGTGGTGTGAGGTCTTAACATCAGCCTCCCTCCCTCTCTCATTCCCTCTTCCTCAGTACGATGTAGATGAGACCACTGACCAGACACAGAGGGAAGGACACCCAGGCCAGGACGTAGGCATAGCCGAACTCTGCATCCCCCACCCTATCAGGACTCATTACCGTGTAGATTATAGCTCCACACATCACAAATAGACCTGGAGAGAGAGAGAGAGAGAGAGAGAGAGAGAGAGAGAGAGAGAGAGAGAGAGAGAGAGAGAGAGAGAGAGAGAGAGAGAGAGAGAGAGAGAGAGAGAGAGAGAGAGAGAGAGAGAGAGAGAGAGAGAGAGAGAGAGAGAGAGAGAGAGAGAGAGAGAGAGAGAGAGAGAGAGAGAGAGAGAGAGAGAGAGAGAGAGAGAGAGAGAGAGCAGGGAGGGACAGAAAGAGAGCAGGGAGGGACAGAAAGAGAGCAGGGAGGGACAGAAAGAGAGCAGGGAGGGACAGAAAGAGAGCAGGGAGGGACAGAAAGAGACGGGAGAGCAGAGAGGGACAGAGAGAGACGGGAGAGCAGAGAGGGACAGAGAGAGACGGGAGAGCAGAGAGGGACAGAGAGAGACGGGAGAGCAGAGAGGGACAGAGAGAGACGGGAGAGCAGAGAGGGACAGAAAGAGAAGGGAGAGAGAGAGAGAGAGAGCAGGGAGGAACAGAGAGAGACGGGAGAGCAGAGAGGGACAGAAAGAGAAGGGAGAGCAGAGAGGGACAGAAAGAGAAGGGAGAGCAGAGAGGGACAGACAGAGAAGGGAGAGCAGAGAGGGACAGAAAGAGAAGGGAGAGCAGGGAGGGAAAGAGAGAGACGAGAGAGCAGAACAAAAGGCATGGCTAGTTTTAGACTGTTGGAGATCATCAAGTTGAAACACCTAATATTTTGTAACAGACTTGGTTATGTTCTATATTAGGGGGAGGGGCTGAATCTCCTAGTTTCCATGCCCATGTGCAGAAAATGCATTTTTGAATCCAGCCACCTCTGCCCACTAAAGCAAATGGAGTTATATCTAGCACAAGATGTAGTTTGGTTCCAACTAAGAGATTATGACAGTAAACCAACCCTGATAGGAAGGCACCTAACTTTGAGACAGTTAACCAACCCTCGTAGTAAGGGATCTAACACTGAGACAGTTAACCAACCCTCGTAGTAAGGGATCTAACATTGAGACAGTTAACCAACCCTCGTAGTAAGGGATCTAACACTGAGACAGTTAACCAACCCTCGTAGTAAGGGATCTAACATTGAGACAGTTAAACAACCCTCGTAGTAAGGGATCTAACATTGAGACAGTTAACCAACCCTCGTAGTAAGGGACCTAACACTGAGACAGTTAACCAACCCTCGTAGTAAGGGATATAACATTGAGACATTTAAACAACCCTCGTAGTAAGGGATCTAACATTGAGACAGTTAACCAACCCTCGTAGTAAGGGATCTAACATTGAGACAGTTAACCAACCCTCGTAGTAAGGGATCTAACACTGAGACAGTTAACCAACCCTCGTAGTAAGGGATCTAACATTGAGACAGTTAACCAACCCTCGTAGTAAGGGATCTAACACTGAGACAGTTAACCAACCCTCGTAGTAAGGGATCTAACATTGAGACAGTTAAACAACCCTCGTAGTAAGGGATCTAACATTGAGACAGTTAACCAACCCTCGTAGTAAGGGATCTAACATTGAGACAGTTAAACAACCCTCGTAGTAAGGGATCTAACATTGAGACAGTTAACCAACCCTCGTAGTAAGGGATCTAACATTGAGACAGTTAAACAACCCTCGTAGTAAGGGATCTAACATTGAGACAGTTAACCAACCCTCGTAGTAAGGGATCTAACATTGAGAAAGTTAACCAACCCTCGTAGTAAGGGATCTAACATTGAGACAGTTAACCAACCCTCGTAGTAAGGGACCTAACACTGAGACAGTTAAACAACCCTCGTAGTAAGGGATCTAACATTGAGACAGTTAACCAACCCTCGCAGTAAGGGATCTAACATTGAGACAGTTAAACAACCCTCGTAGTAAGGGATCTAACATTGAGACAGTTAACCAACCCTCGTAGTAAGGGATCTAACACTGAGACAGTTAACCAACCCTCGTAGTAAGGGATCTAACATTGAGACAGTTAACCAACCCTCGTAGTAAGGGATCTAACATTGAGACAGTTAACCAACCCTCGTAGTAAGGGATCTAACATTGAGACAGTTAACCAACCCTCGTAGTAAGGGATCTAACATTGAGACAGTTAACCAACCCTCGTAGTAAGGGATCTAACATTGAGACAGTTAACCAACCCTCGTAGTAAGGGATATAACATTGAGACAGTTAACCAACCCTCGTAGTAAGGGATCTAACATTGAGACAGTTAACCAACCCTCGTAGTAAGGGATATAACATTGAGACAGTTAACCAACCCTCGTAGTAAGGGATCTAACATTGAGACAGTTAACCAACCCTCGTAGTAAGGGATCTAACATTGAGACAGTTAACCAACCCTCGTAGTAAGGGATATAACATTGAGACAGTTAACCAACCCTCGTAGTAAGGGATCTAACATTGAGACAGTTAACCAACCCTCGTAGTAAGGGATCTAACATTGAGACAGTTAACCAACCCTCGTAGTAAGGCATCTAACATTGAGACAGTTAACCAACCCTCGTAGTAAGGGATCTAACATTGAGACAGTTAACCAACCCTCGTAGTAAGGGACCTAACATTGAGACAGTTAACCAACCCTCGTAGTAAGGGACCTAACACTGAGACAGTTAACCAACCCTCGTAGTAAGGGATCTAACATTGAGACAGTTAACCAACCCTCGTAGTAAGGGATCTAACATTGAGACAGTTAACCAACCCTCGTAGTAAGGCATCTAACATTGAGACAGTTAACTAACCCTCGTATTAAGGGATCTAACATTGAGACAGTTAACTAACCCTCGTAGTAAGGGATCTAACATTGAGACAGTTAACCAACCCTCGTAGTAAGGGACAGTGGTCACATGGGGCCGCCTCCCACTTTGACCTGAGCTATAACATGTCTGTCTTTTACACATTCAGTTTTTCCCCCAGATAATTTTCCTGCCTGGGCGGTAAGCCCCGCAGAACAACATCCAGGCCCTCTTCTCAGCAACATTGTTAGTTGATGCCAGTATAAGACAACTTTGTATAAACCGGGGGACCCGGCTAGATTAGACAATCAGGGTGATGTGATGTGATACTCACTGGTCAACAAGACCAACAACTTTATGAAGAGTCTATGTAGGCCTTGATAAAGGGGTTATGAAGGCTTCATTAAGCCTTATAAGTGGTCGTACTCACTGGCGAGGATCTGGAAGACGGCGGTGAAGAAGAAGCGTCCTCCTTTGACCAGGGTGAAGAGCTGACACATGAAGAAGACCAGAGAGAAGAAGCAGAACAGCACTGACAGGATCATGAGGGCCTGAACCGCCTGGATCCAGTCTGAAGAGAGGAGACAGAGGAGGTTAAACATGACTTATAACCAGAGGTGGGCAGGTTACTTCCTACAAGTAGTCTGTTACTAGTTACGTGTCCAGAATTGTATTCACTATTGTAACTTTTGGATTACCCCACTAACCTAATCTAACTCACTCTAACCTAATCTGATTACCCATTAATCGACATCTATTGTAAGATAGATCCAGTTTACATAGCTGGCCATACACTGAGTTTACAAAACATTATGAACATTGAGAGGTTAAACAAGACCAACAGCCTGAATTCATCAGGACATGGACTCTACAAGGTGTGGAAAGCGTTCCACAGGGATGCTGGTCCATGGACTCTACAAGGTGTGGAAAGCGTTCCACAGGGATGCTGGTCCATGTTGACTCTACAAGGTGTGGAAAGTGTTCCACAGGGATGCTGGTCCATGTTGACTCCAATGTATCACACAGTTGTGTCCAGTTGGCTGGATGTCCTTTGGGTGGTGGACCATTCTTGATACACACAGAAACTGTTGAGCGTAAAAACCCCAGCATTGTTTCAGTTCTTGACACAAACCAGTACAGCTAGCACCTTTCTACCAGAACCCTTTGAAAGGCACTTACACATTGTGTCTTGCCCATCCACCCTCTGAATGCCACACATACACATGTCTTAATTGTCTCAATGCTTAAACATCCTTCTTTAACCTGTTTCCTCCCTTTCATCAACAATGATTGTGGATTTGACAAGTGGATTTAACAAGTGACATCGATAAGGGATCATAGCTTTCACCTGGATTCACCTGGTCAGTCTGTCATGGAAAGAGCATGTGATCTTCATGTTTTGTATACTCAGTGTATATCATTCATTTAAGTCCTGAAATCGATGTAGCAACTACAGATTGCCCCTTTAAGTCTATCAAAGGTCTACGTGTTTTAAAATGTCTCCATTAGGCCTATGGATTTTTTTTTGAATCTGCACGAATTAGATTGAGCAATAAAAGCCCCACTTGTTTTTGACAGTATGGAGCACAATGTCACAGAGGAGTTCAGAAGAGAGGAACTCCCTCAGACTGTTATTCCACAGGCTGGGATCCACCTCAGACTGTTAGTCCACAGGCTGGGATCCACCTCAGACTGTTATTCCACAGGCTGGGATCCACCTCAGACTGTTATTCCACAGGCTGGGATCCACCTCAGACTGTTATTCCACAGGCTGGGATCCACCTCAGACTGTTATTCCACAGGCTGGGATCCACCTCAGACTGTTAGTCCACAGGCTGGGATCCACCTCAGACTGTTATTCCACAGGCTGGGATCCACCTCAGACTGTTAGTCCACAGGCTGGGATCCACCTCAGACTGTTATTCCACAGGCTGGGATCCACCTCAGACTGTTAGTCCACAGGCTGGGATCCACCTCAGACTGTTATTCCACAGGCTGGGATCCACCTCAAACTGTTATTCCACAGGCTGGGATCCACCTCAGACTGTTAGTCCACAGGCTGGGATCCACCTCAGACTGTTATTCCACAGGCTGGGATCCACCTCAGACTGTTAGTCCACAGGCTGGGATCCACCTCAGACTGTTATTCCACAGGCTGGGATCCACCTCAGACTGTTAGTCCACAGGCTGGGATCCACCTCAGACTGTTATTCCACAGGCTGGGATCCACCTCAAACTGTTATTCCACAGGCTGGGATCCACCTCAGACTGTTAGTCCACAGGCTGGGATCCACCTCAGACTGTTATTCCACAGGCTGGGATCCACCTCAAACTGTTATTCCACAGGCTGGGATCCACCTCAGACTGTTATTCCACAGGCTGGGATCCACCTCAGACTGTTATTCCACAGGCTGGGATCCACCTCAAACTGTTAGTCCACTAGCTGGGATCCACCTCAAACTGTTATTCCACAGGCTGGGATCCACCTCAAACTGTTATTCCACAGGCTGGGATCCACCTCAGACTGTTATTCCACAGGCTGGGATCCACCTCAAACTGTTATTCCACAGGCTGGGATCCACTCTATGCAGCTGTTGCAAGAGCACTTTATTCATTGTTGGTTGCAAAAACAATGATTGACAGGCAGCTTAAGCTTCTTCAATTCAACCGTAATTGGGTTTAAATACATTGGTGAACAGCCATCCACAACAACCACAATCCGTACGACGCAAATAACTAAATGAGAGAGCAGCAGTGTGGTTCACATCAATGCGCTATGTAGATATCAATAATAAGTGGTATCAGTATCGTCGTAGACTACACCACTGCTGTCATCCTGACCTCCAAGCGTTTATTCAAGTTGGACAATCTTTGGATGCCGACAGCAGTCGCACCATTGGAAGACATAGCTTGGACTGTAGCCTACAAAAGTCCATTCCTGCTCTTTTCCCGCGATCCATCAAACACAGCTGGTGTGTCATCATAGTGGTCTTTGACTTGTGTTCAGACTCACTCAGACGGAATAAATTTAAACTTGTGCCTTTTTTCAAAGCTAATTTGAATATCATTGATAAAACAGAATGGTGTCAAAGATTTTTTTACACAAACATCCTTTCTGAATTTAAAAGTAATCCTAGAAGTAATCATTTCGTTTTTCAAAATTATCTGTAATCTGATTACAATGTTTTTGCTGGTAAAGTAACAGATTACAGTTCGTTTTTTTTGTAATCTGTTACAAAAAGCCTTCACTCCCCAACCCTACATATAACCTAACATAATTTTTATATAACATAGAGTAGCACAACATATCAAAACATGAACACCTAACTCCTGATGGGTGGTAGGCTGGCTTACTGTAAAGCACTTTGTGACAAATGTTGCTGTAAAATGGGCTAAATGAATGAATTTGATTGGCTGATTAACTGATAACAGAGCTGGAGCTGTCATCATGTAAAATCTCATTATTCGATACAAGTTGGATGAGAGTGTTGGCTACACAGAATGCAGTAATCACTACTGTCCTCTAGGCGGATAATGATAGTTTGTCCTCTAGGTAGATAATGATAGTTTGACCTCTCGGTGGATAATGATAGTTTGTCCTCTAGGTGGATAATGATAGTTTGACCTCTAGGTGGATAATGATAGTTTGACCTCTAGGCGGATAATGATAGTTTGTCCTCTAGGCGGATAATGATAGTTTGACCTCTAGGCGGATAATGATAGTTTGACCTCTAGGTGGATAATGATAGTTTGACCTCTAGGTGGATAATGATAGTTTGACTTCTAGGTGGATAATGATAGTTTGAACTCTAGGTGGATAATGATAGTTTGACATCTAGGTGGATAATGATAGTTTGACCTCTAGGTGGATAATGATAGTTTGACCTCTAGGTGGATAATGATAGTTTGTCCTCTAGGTGGATAATGATAGTTTGACTAGCTGGATAATGATGGTTTGTCCTCTAGGTGGATAATGATAGTTTGACCTCTAGGTGGATAATGATAGTTTGACCTCTAGGTGGATAATGATAGTTTGACCTCTAGGCGGATAATGATAGTTTTTCCTCTAGGCGGATAATGATAGTTTGACCTCTAGGCGGATAATGATAGTTTGACCTCTAGGTGGATAATGATAGTTTGACCTCTAGGCGGATAATGATAGTTTTTCCTCTAGGCGGATAATGATAGTTTGACCTCTAGGCGGATAATGATAGTTTGACCTCTAGGTGGATAATGATAGTTTGACCTCTAGGTGGATAATGATAGTTTGACTTCTAGGTGGATAATGATAGTTTGAACTCTAGGTGGATAATGATAGTTTGACATCTAGGTGGATAATGATAGTTTGTCCTCTAGGTGGATAATGATAGTTTGACTAGCTGGATAATGATGGTTTGTCCTCTAGGTGGATAATGATAGTTTGACCTCTAGGTGGATAATGATAGTTTGACCTCTAGGTGGATAATGATAGTTTGTCCTCTAGGTGGATAATGATAGTTTGACCTCTAGGTGGATAATGATAGTTTGACCTCTAGGTGGATAATGATAGTTTGTCCTCTAGGTGGATAATGATAGTTTGTCCTCTAGGTGGATAATGATAGTTTGACCTCTAGCTGGATATTGATAGTTTGACCTCTAGCTGGATATTGATAGTTTGACCTCTAGCTGGATATTGATAGTTTGACCTCTAGCTGGATATTGATAGTTTGACGTTTAGGTGGATAATGATAGTTTGACCTCCAGCTGGATAGTGGATAGTGCTAGTAGAGACGGTAGAGAAAGCAAGACACCCCACACCCTCATGTTGCCTGGTAGGGGCGGGGCCACTCTGGTCTACTTATTGGCCAGCCCCGCAGAGGGAGTGCCCCAGGGCCAGACATCTCACTGGCTCATGTTTTCTTGTCGGAGCGGGGCGGTGGGGGCGAGCGGGAGGGGACGATAATTAGACCAGAGCAAGCTCTTCCCTCTCTGGTGTGAGATATTATGGAGGAACAGTCAGCATGCCAGATATTATGGAGGAACAGTCAGCATGCCAGATATTATGGAGGAACAGTCAACATGCCAGATATTATGGAGGAACAGTCAGCATGCCAGATATTATGGAGGAACAGTCAGCATGCCAGATATTATGGAGGAACAGTCAACATGCCAGATATTATGGAGGAACAGTCAGCATGCCAGATATTATGGAGGAACAGTCAGCATGCCAGATATTATGGAGGAACAGTCAGCATGCCAGATATTATGGAGGAACAGTCAGCATGCCAGAGATTATGGAGGAACAGTCAGCATGCCAGATATTATGGAGGAACAGTCAGCATGCCAGATATTATGGAGGAACAGTCAACATGCCAGATATTATGGAGGAACAGTCAGCATGCCAGATATTATGGAGGAACAGTCAGCATGCCAGATATTACGGAGGAACAGTCAGCATGCTAGATATTATGGAGGAACAGTCAGCATGCCAGATATTATGGAGGAACAGTCAGCATGCCAGATATTATGGAGGAACAGTCAGCATGCCAGATATTATGGAGGAACAGTCAGCATGCCAGATATTATGGAGGAACAGTCAGCATGCCAGATATTATGGAGGAACAGTCAGCATGCCAGATATTATGGAGGAACAGTCAGCATGCCAGATATTATGGAGGAACAGTCAGCATGCCAGATATTATGGAGGAACAGTCAGCATGCCAGATATTATGGAGGAACAGTCAGCATGCCAGATATTATGGAGGAACAGTCAGCATGCCAGATATTACGGAGGAACAGTCAGCATGCCAGATATTATGGAGGAACAGTCAGCATGCCAGATATTATGGAGTAACAGTCAACATGCCAGATATTATGGAGTAACAGTCAACATGCCAGATATTATGGAGGAACAGTCAGCATGCCAGATATTATGGAGGAATCGTGAGCTCATGTGGGGAAAGCATGCTCATGTGAGAGAGGAAAGGCCCCACTTAGACAGACAGGAACCTTGTCCATTTTTTTCAATGGTAAACCATCTGAGTAAAAGATGTTATTTATCCACCATCGTTGGTGCAAGTGTCTTAGACAAACCTTCATTGCTGGCAGATCTGCAGTGATATGCTCCGTTAGTAGTGAGACAGCTGTACCACAGGTCAGTATTCTGGGTTCCTCCTACAGTCCAGGCCTAGAACACAACACAACACAATGAATGTAAACGACACACCCACAACACAATGAATGTAAACGACACACCCACAACACAATGAATATAAACGACACACCCACAACACAATGAATATAAACGACACACCCACAACACAATTAATATAAACGACACACCCACAACACAATAAATGTAAACGACACACCCACAACACAACGAATATAAACGACACACCCACAACACAACACAATGAATATAAACGACACACCCACAACACAACACAACGAATATAAACGACACACCCACAACACAACACAATGAATATAAACGACACACCCACAACACAACACAATGAATATAAACGACACACCCACAACACAACACAACGAATATAAACGACACACCCACAACACAACACAATGAATATAAACGACACACCCACAACACAACACAATTAATATAAACAACACACCCACAACACAATGAATATAAACGACACACCCACAACACAATAAATGTAAACGACACACCCACAACACAACGAATATAAACGACACACCCACAACACAACACAATGAATATAAACGACACACCCACAACACAACACAACGAATATAAACGACACACCCACAACACAACACAATGAATATAAACGACACACCCACAACACAACACAATGAATATAAACGACACACCCACAACACAACACAACGAATATAAACGACACACCCACAACACAACACAATGAATATAAACGACACACCCACAACACAACACAATTAATATAAACAACACACCCACAACACAATGAATATAAACAACACACCCACAACACAATGAATATAAACGACACACCCACAACACAACACAACGAATATAAACGACACACCCACAACACAACACAATGAATATAAACGACACACCCACAACACAACACAACGAATATAAACGACACACCCACAACACAACACAATGAATATAAACGACACACCCACAACACAACACAATGAATATAAACAACACACCCACAACACAATGAATGTAAACGACACACCCACAACACAACACAGCATTACGCATAGAAGACCCAGCCACATCCATAGACTCTGTTTCAGTACACGACACACTGATATCACACACAGATGCACTTGGCTGCAGTAATAAAGCCATCTCTATCTACGCCCATTCAACATAACCTACATATACGTCTTTATTACTTCTAAGCAAAATAACTTTTTGGGTTCTCAGATGCTTACAGTGATCTTTTGATTATTGCTTGAACAGTCGCTAAGCAGTTGTTAGCTAGAATTGCTAACGCTCGATGATATAGTCTATATATATATATATATATATATATATATATATCATTGATATAGTCTATATATATATATATAGCCGTTCTATACGAACTCTGCCTTGTTCTGCCACCAACTTGCGTGCAGCAATGTTTGCAAACACAGAACGGGGTCTATAGTATGTATTTAAAACACAGAACATCCAGCCACATCTATAATACAGCTTTAAAACACAGATCACCCAGCCACATCTATAATACAGCTTTAAAACACAGATCACCCAGCCACATCTATAATACAGCTTTAAAACACAGAACATCCAGCCACATCTATAATACAGCTTTAAAACACAGATCACCCAGCCACATCTATGATACAGCTTTAAAACACAGAACATCCAGCCACATCTATAATACAGCGTTAAAACACAGATCATCCAGCCACATCTATGATACAGCGTTAAAACACAGATCATCCAGCCACATCTATGATACAGCTTTAAAACACAGATCACCCAGCCACATCTATGATACAGCTTTAAAACACAGAACATCCAGCCACATCTATGATACAGCTTTAAAACACAGATCACCCAGCCACATCTATGATACAGCTTTAAAACACAGAACACCCAGCCACATCTATGATACAGCTTTAAAACACAGATCACCCAGCCACATCTATGATACAGCTTTAAAACACAGATCACCCAGCCACATCTATAATACAGCTTTAAAACACAGATCACCCAGCCACATCTATAATACAGCTTTAAAACACAGATCACCCAGCCACATCTATAATACAGCTTTAAAACACAGAACACCCAGCCACATCTATAATACAGCTTTAAAACACAGATCACCCAGCCACATCTATAATACAGCGTTAAAACACAGATCACCCAGCCACATCTATGATACAGCTTTAAAACACAGATCACCCAGCCACATCTATGATACAGCTTTAAAACACAGCTCACCCAGCCACATCTATGATACAGCTTTAAAACACAGATCACCCAGCCACATCTATAACACAGCTTTAAAACACAGATCACCCAGCCACATCTATAATACAGCTTTAAAACACAGATCACCCAGCCACATCTATGATACAGCTTTAAAACACAGAACATCAAGCCACACCACACCCAGGTCCATCGTAACACTACATACACCCATCACCACACCCAGGTCCATCGTAACACTACATACACCCATCACCACACCCAGGTCCATCGTAACACTACATACACCCATCACCACACCCAGGTCCATCGTAACACTACATACACCCATCACCACACCCAGGTCCATCGTAACACTACATACACCCATCACCACACCCAGGTTCATCGTAACACTACATACACCCATCACCACACCCAGGTCCATCGTAACACTACATACACCCATCACCACACCCAGGTCCATCGTAACACTACATACACCCATCACCACACCCAGGTCCATCGTAACACTACATACACCCATCACCACACCCAGGTTCATCGTAACACTACATACACCCATCACCACACCCAGGTCCATCGTAACACTACATACACCCATCACCACACCCAGGTTCATCGTAACACTACATACACCCATCACCACACCCAGGTCCATCGTAACACTACATACACCCATCACCACACCCAGGTCCATCGTAACACTACATACACCCATCACCACACCCAGGTCCATCGTAACACTACATACACCCATCACCACACCCAGGTCCATCGTAACACTACATACACCCATCACCACACCCAGGTCCATCGTAACACTACATACACCCATCACCACACCCAGGTCCATCGTAACACTACATACACCCATCACCACACCCAGGTCCATCGTAACACTACATACACCCATCCCCACACCCAGGTCCATCGTAACACTACATACACCCATCACCACACCCAGGTTCATCGTAACACTACATACACCCATCACCACACCCAGGTCCATCGTAACACTACATACACCCATCACCACACCCAGGTTCATCGTAACACTACATACACCCATCACCACACCCAGGTCCATCGTAACACTACATACACCCATCACCACACCCAGGTTCAAATAGTATTGTTTACTTTCTGAAACTTTAGCTTGATCTGGCTCGTCTGGGCACAATGGAACCAATCACATAATATAGTGTAGTCCCAAAAGTGCAAGCAACCACTCCCATCTGGCGTGATTCAGGTTCAATCCAATGCTGAAATATTTGAACCCAGGTCTGGCACATCAGTTAATTGAAGCGGCCCTGCCCTGTTCCAGATGGTTAAACAAGGCTGGATAGCCCCTATTGACTACACTGACTTACTGACACACACACACACACACACACACACACACACACACACACACACACACACACACACACACACACACACACACACACACACACACACACACACACACACACAGTGCTATAGTACAGTAGGCAGCAATATCATAGTTACTCACATTGTATTATAGTGGGGTAAAATTAACAATATCATAGTTACTCACATTGTATTATAGTAGGGTAAAGTTAACAATATCATAGTTACTCACAATTTATTATAGTAGGGTAAAGTTAACAATATCATAGCTACTCACATTGTATTATAGTAGGGTAAAGTTAACAATATCATAGTTACTCACATTGGCAATTGTTGAGACAAACAGTAAGACCAGGATGATGAGGTGGAAGATGAGCACTCCGAGCAGAATGAGCAGCATTTTCTGATAGATCTACACGTGGAGACAAACACACAGGAACCACAGTTATCAGACCAGGCGTCTACCGTACTGATTCAGCGTCAACTATTTGAAGTGGTACTTCATATTGACACCAGGTGGCGCCAATTCCACATTTACTCATCAAACCCATATGTTTACTTCAAATTGAAAAGTATGAATCACGTAACATTGGAGTGGATAAAAGCACGGAGTTAGAGGAATGTCCCAACTCCTCAAGACTATAGTCTTGAGAAAAATGTTAAACATTTACAACCAATTAAACACGTACATCAATTTTATTCAAGCAACAGATAGCACATCGTTGGAAATATATATATATATAATCAACAACAGTTGCACTCTACTTAGAAAGTTTCCATAGACGTTTTGAAACGACAAGTGAGTAGCCTAGTTGAGATTTAAAACGAAATGCAAATCAACGCATGATCAAAACAGCTCCATATAATCTGTGGTGAAATCCACCAACGCAGCTCGGGTGTGCGTCTGTCTGGAGTGGACCGTTATTTACTAGAAGCCCTGTGACAAAATGAAACGATGAGTCGTTCAAGAGTTCTACAAACTCCACCCCAAAAACTATTCCATTACAATTTATCACAAATAAATTCGAATAATTGATGAAAACGCAGCTGTAGGCCAATCAGATGAAAAATAAATAAACCCAACATGATTAAACTCCAAGAATAAAGTTGATACATTCCGTTAGTGGGAGGAGGAGAAGTGAAATCAATAAAACTGTCGGGAAATTCATCCTTTAAAAGAAAAGAAAAAACGGTAAATTAAGATTCCATATTGTATCAACTTACAGAAAGCAAAGGCTGTGGTAAATGTCCCTTTAAAAATGAGTGTTAAGGAGTGTTAAGGAGTTGAAGTGATCACAACTAGTGCACAGATCCCGCTGTAGATACTAAAGCACTATCCCAGATGTTCGACACCGAGCTCTTCTTTACGTGAGAACACCGCCCTACGCACGTCGCTTCGTCACTGCAGCTCGGCTCCCGCTCCAACTATCATTTGGGAACTGTTTGTTTTCCTGAACTATACAGCAGGCTGAAGGCTGCTACCAACCCCACAGTGGTATTCAGGGGAAACGGTCCTTGGAAATGGCTTAGCCAGCGTGTCGTTGTAGATTACATTTTAACAAGGGTGGCTGGAGTGGAAAATAAACAAATTGGTCTCTTTTCCATGGGTATTTAATTTTTTATTCCCACACTGCTGTAAAATCGTTCACTAAAAACACTCTTTGTAGGGACAGAAAATTAAACACACCAACTGTCTAATTTCAGTGTTCTTATTTGATCTATCACCATGTCAACCAATTCATATATTTTAAGAAAAATATGTTTTTTCTATCATCAATACTAGATTTATTGAGGCTCATGTTTGTTTTACATTCTAACAAGACAAAGTCTTAGTCCCAAATGAGATCCTGTTGCATATTATGTACTACTTTGGATGAGACTCCTATGTGCCATGGTCAAAAGTAGTGAACTGTATAGGGAATAGGGTGCCATTGGCCACAGGGCTCTGGTCTAAAGTAGTGCACTACATAGAGAATAGGGTGCCATTGGCCACAGGGCTCAGGTCTAAAGTAGTGCACTACATAGGGAATAGGGTGCCATTGGCCACAGGGCTCTGGTCTAAAGTAGTACACTACATAGGGAATAGGGTGCCATTGGCCACAGGGCTCTGGTCTAAAGTAGTACACTACATAGGGAATAGGGTGCCATTGGCCACAGGGCTCAGGTCTAAAGTAGTGCACTACATAGGGAATAGGGTGCCATTGGCCACAGGGCTCTGGTCTAAAGTAGTACACTACATAGGGAATAGGGTGCCATTGGCCACAGGGCTCTGGTCTAAAGTAGTGCACTACATAGGGAATGGGGTGCCATTGGCCACAGGGCTCTGGTCTAAAGTAGTACACTACATAGGGAATAGGGTGCCATTGGCCACAGGGCTCTGGTCTAAAGTAGTGCACTACATAGGGAGTAGGGGGGTACTTAGGAGGCAGTCACGTTGAGATATTACATCAGTTGGTTGAAGTGGCCCTGCCCTGTTCCACATGGTTAAACAAGACTGGATAGCCCCTATTGACACTAATTTACTGACACACACACAGACACACGGGGGGATTGGTCTTCTGGCAAACACCAGATGGACTGGACCATTTTTTTGTTGGGTGGGCTGCTCGAAATTGATACACACTTAAAAAAAAAATATATATATATATCCAAATAAAACAGTGAAAAGGTGACATGACTGGCAGCCCATGGGCCTGTTAATATTTGTTTATATATATTTTTGAGCAATCTATCTGTTATACTAAAATATAATGAGCCTTTGGTTGATAAGCGGGAAATAGCCGGCCACCCCTACCAAGTTGGGTCGGCCCGGTTTTCGCATTGGCTGAGCTGAGGTCACGCAAACTCACATTCAAAGTCAAATGCGGTATCAGCAAAGAGACTTGCCCCGACTCAGTTAGACAGCCAAGATCAAAAACGGAAAGGATATAAAAGTAGAAAGAGCACATTCTACATTGTCACCTCACAAAACGTCCTATTTTGTGGCCGGCTAAAACCATGATTAGGTAAAACAGTAAATGATCCTCATGATTCCTGTGATGAAAGTGTCTGCCATGGCTCTGTGCCTGTTACGCTGGCTCCTGCTGTGACGAACGAGCCACTCTCCTCTCCACCTAAACGCTGTGCCTGTTACGCTCCTGCTGTGACGAACGAGCCACTCTCCTCTCCACCTAAACACTGTGCATGTTACGCTCCTGCTGTGACGAACGAGCCACTCTCCTCTCCACCTAAACGCTGTGCCTGTTACGCTGGCTCCTGCTGTGACGAACGAGCCACTCTCCTCTCCACCTAAACACTGTGCATGTTACGCTCCTGCTGTGACGAACGAGCCACTCTCCTCTCCACCTAAACGCTGTGCCTGTTACGCTGGCACCTGCTGTGACGAACGAGCCACTCTCCTCTCCACCTAAACGCTGTGCCTGTTACGCTGGCTCCTGCTGTGACGAACGAGCCACTCTCCTCTCCACCTAAACACTGTGCCTGTTACGCTCCTGCTGTGACGAACGAGCCACTCTCCTCTCCACCTAAACGCTGTGCCTGTTACGCTGGCTCCTGCTGTGACGAACGAGCCACTCTCCTCTCCACCTAAACGCTGTGCCTGTTACGCTGGCTCCTGCTGTGACGAACGAGCCACTCTCCTCTCCACCTAAACGCTGTGCCTGTTACGCTGGCTCCTGCTGGGACGAACGAGCCACTCTCCTCTCCACCTAAACACTGTGCCTGTTACGCTGGCACCTGCTGTGACGAACGAGCCACTCTCCTCTCCACCTAAACGCTGTGCCTGTTACGCTGGCTCCTGCTGTGACGAACGAGCCACTCTCCTCTCCACCTAAACACTGTGCCTGTTACGCTCCTGCTGTGACGAAAGAGCCACTCTCCTCTCCACCTAAACACTGTGCCTGTTACGCTGGCACCTGCTGTGACGAACGAGCCACTCTCCTCTCCACCTAAACACTGTGCCTGTTACGCTGGCACCTGCTGTGACGAACGAGCCACTCTCCTCTCCACCTAAACGCTGTGCCTGTTACGCTCCTGCTGTGACGAACGAGCCACTCTCCTCTCCACCTAAACGCTGTGCCTGTTACGCCGGCTCCTGCTGTGACGAACGAGCCACTCTCCTCTCCACCTAAACGCTGTGCCTGTTACGCTGGCTCCTGCTGTGACGAACGAGCCACTCTCCTCTCCACCTAAACGCTGTGCCTGTTACGCTGGCACCTGCTGTGACGAACGAGCCACCCTCCTCTCCACCTAAGCGCTGTGCCTGTTACGCTGGCTCCTGCTGTGACGAACGAGCCACTCTCTTCTCCACTCATGCACCCCAGAGATAAACATGCATTCTGATCGTATAACATTTCAAAATGCAACTGCGGGAAAAACACCGCTTTGGAAGCTTCACCCCCTCATCCCGGTGGAAGAGAAGAGGGCCTCAGCTTTCTGTAGGTATCATTTGAATGTCTCAACTCTCAATATTCAGCTCAAGAGCAACTATTTTACATCCAATATATTTGATATGGCTTTGAAATATGCCAAGTTATTTTAGCACTTTACATTTACTGTTGGATGAATACATGGCTACTAGTAGTGGGTTTTATATTTAGAGGTAAATCAATTCTATTTGTCACATGCACTGAATATAACAGGTGTATTTCACCTTATAGTGAAATGTTTATTTAGGAGTCATTGGCCAACAATGCAGAGTTTTAAAGTGTGCTAGATAAACTAAAGGAAAAATAGTAACACAATAAATATCAATAAACAAGGATATATACAAGGGGTCTATCAAGTCAACGTGCAGGGGTATGGGGTAGTCCAGGTAACTGAGGTAATATGTGCATGGAAGTAGTGGGATGCATAGACTATGCATAGGACATAAAGAGAGTAACAGCAGCGTATGTGAGGAGTGTGAAGGGATGTGAATGTGTGTGTGTGTGTGTGTGTGTGTGTGTGTGTGTGTGTGTGTGTGTGTGTGTGTGTGTGTGTGTGTGTGTGTGTGTGTGTGTGTGTGTGTGTGTGTGTGTGTGTGTGTGTGTGTGTGTGTGTGTGTGTGTGTGTGTGTGTGTGTGTGTGTGTGTGTGTGTGTGTTGGGACCAACACATCTTTTCAGCCTCCTGAGGAGGAAGAGGAGTTGTCGTACCCTCTTCACAACTGTCTTGATGTGTTTGGACCATGATAGGTCCTTAGTGATTTGGACAACCAAGGAAGTTGAAGATCTGGACCCGCTCCACTACAGCCCCGTAGAGGTAAAAGGAGGCGTGCTCGGCTTTAAGTGCCTTTCAACGGGGTGTGGTAGTAGTATGGTAGGGGTGTGGTAGTAGTATGGTAGGGGTGTGGTAGTAGTATGGTAGGGGTGTGGTAGTAGTATGGTAGGGGTGTGGTAGTAGTATGGTAGGGGTGTGGTAGTAGGTGCCAGACGCACCGGTTTGTGTCAAGAAATGCAACGCTGCTGGGGTTTTCACACCCAAATAGTTTAGTGTGTGTCAAGAATGTTCCATCCATAGCTGGGGGAAGTAGAGGTGCTGAGGCTGCTGCAGCACCCAATGGAAATAAATAAAGAATAATAATAATATGGGCCTTAATGGGCCTTAAATGTCCTGTATTGACACAACTGTGGAAAGCATTGGAGTCAACATGGGCCAGCATCCCTGTGGAACACTTTCCACACCTTGCGGAGTCCATGCCCCAACGAATTGAGGCTGGTTCTGAGGGAAAAAGGGGGGGTGCAACTCAATATTAGGAACACAGACACACTAGAGAATGTCTGGATCCCCTTATTGACCTCCACTAACTCACTGAACTGAACTGTGCTGCACACACACTGAGCCCCATTAAACATACATGTCATGTCCAGCCGGTGTGTGTGTGTGTGTGTGTGTGTGTGTGTGTGTGTGTGTGTGTGTGTGTGTGTGTGTGTGTGTGTGTGTGTGTGTGTGTGTGTGTGTGTGTGTGTGTGTGTGTGTGTGTGTGTGTGTGTGTGTGTGTGTGTGTGTATCCGTGCAGCCCAGCCCTCCAGGGACCCATTGGTATGTCTAGAATGCTGGTGAGTGAAACAGGCCCTCTGTTTACCTCTGCTGCCCTGGGGGGAAGATATGGTGGCACACAGACACACACACACACACACTCACACTCACACTCACACACACACACACACACACACACACACACACACACACACACACACACACACACACACACACACACACACACACACACACACACACACACACACACAACTGAGAGAGTGGTATTTAGTGTTGGACTGGGCCAAAGGGTTAGGGCTGTATGACAGTGCTAGTCCACCAGGACTATCATGAGATTTCAGGGTAAGCAACACAGAGAGCCAGACTTGTATTACCACACTTATCACCAAGTAATGGTCTTTCACCCCTCATATACCCGCCGGTCTCAGACCATTACAACAGAAGTGATGGGGCGTAACCCAAAGCAAACAAACGAAGAGACAACAGAGCAGGCAGCCAGCATCCACTCCCTAACCTTTGATTCATTGAGCTAAATGATAGAGCTAAATCCTTAGTTAAGGCCTACAGGTGACTGGTGCACTGAGTGAGAGTGTCTCTCTCTGCTCCAGCTCTCTCTGACTTCCTGTCTGGCCCAGAACACTGTGAGAGTGTCTCTCTCTCTCTGCTCCAGCTCTCTCTGACTTCCTGTCTGGCCCAGAACACTGTGAGAGTGTCTCTCTCTCTCTGGTCCAGCTCTCTCTGACTTCCTGTCTGGCCCAGAACAATGTGAGAGTGTCTCTCTCTCTCTGCTCCAGCTCACTATGACTTCCTGTCTGGCCCAGAACACTGTGAGAGTGTCTCTCTCTCTCTGCTCCAGCTCACTATGACTTCCTGTCTGGCCCAGAACACTGTGAGAGTGTCTCTCTCTCTCTGCTCCAGCTCTCTCTGACATCCTGTCTGGCCCAGAACAATGTGAGAGTGTCTCTCTCTCGCTCCTCCTGCTTTCTCTGACTTCCTGTCTGGCCCAGAACAATGTGAGAGTGTCTCTCTCTGCTCCAGCTCTCTTTGACTTCCTGTCTGGCCCAAAACACTGTGAGAGTGTCTCTCTCTCTCTTTTCCAGCTCTCGCTGACTTCCTGTCTGGCCCAAAACACTGTGATAGTATCTCTCTCTCTCTTTTCCAGCTCTCGCTGAATTCCTGTCTGGCCCAAAACACTGTGAGAGTGTCTCTCTCTCTCTTTTCCAGCTCTCGCTGACTTCCTGTCTGGCCCAGAACACTGTGAGAGTGTCTCTCTCTGGCACAGCTCTCTCTGACTTCCTGTCTGGCCCAGAACACTGTGAGAGTGTCTCTCTCCCTCTGGTCCATCTCTCTATGACTTCCTGTCTGTCCCAGAACACTGTGAGAGTGTCTCTCTCTCTCTGGCACAGCTCTCTCTGACTTCCTGTCTGGCCCAGAACAATGTGAGAGTGTCTCTCTCCCTCTGGTCCATCTCTCTATGACTTCCTGTCTGTCCCAGAACACTGTGAGAGTGTCTCTCTCTCTCTGGTCCAGCTCTCTCTGACTTCCTGTCTGGCCCATCAGAAAGATTCTACTGCAACACAACCTCCAAGAGAACTGGTAGATTCCTGTGGGCTGTGTTTGAAAACACTCCTGAATGAGGAGAGGAGGCATGCTGGGGTCAACAGAGAGGAGACATGTTGGGGTCAACAGAGAGGAGACATGCTGGGGTCAACAGAGAGGAGACATGTTGGGTTCAACAGAGAGGAGACATGCTGGGGTCAACAGAGAGAAGACATGTTGGGTTCAACAGAGAGGAGACATGCTGGGGTCAACAGAGAGGAGGCATGTTGGGGCCAACAGAGAGGAGGCATGTTGGGGTCAACAGAGAGGAGGCATGTTGGGGCCAACAGAGAGGAGGCATGTTGGGGTCAACAGAGAGGAGGCATGTTGGGGCCAACAGAGAGGAGGCATGTTGGGGTCAACAGAGAGGAGGCATGTTGGGGTCAACAGAGAGGAGGCATGTTGGGGTCAACAGAGAGGAGGCATGTTGGGGCCAACAGAGAGGAGGCATGTTGGGGCCAACAGAGAGGAGGCATGTTGGGGTCAACAGAGAGGAGGCATGTTGGGGTCAACAGAGAGGAGGCATGTTGGGGCCAACAGAGAGGAGGCATGTTGGGGCCAACAGAGAGGAGGCATGTTGGGGTCAACAGAGAGGAGGCATGTTGGGGCCAACAGAGAGGAGACATGTTGGGGTCAACAGAGAGGACGCATGTTGGGGTCAACAGAGAGGAGACATGTTGGGGTCAACAGAGAGGAGGTATGTTGGGGCCAACAGAGAGGAGGCATGTTGGGGTCAACAGAGAGGAGGCATGTTGGGGTCAACAGAGAGGAGACATGTTGGGGTCAACAGAGAGGAGACATGTTGGGGTCAACAGAGAGGAGACATGTTGGGGTCAACAGAGAGGAGACATGTTGGGTTCAACAGAGAGGAGACATGTTGGGGTCAACAGAGAGGAGACATGTTGGGGTCAACAGAGAGGAGACATGTTGGGGTCAACAGAGAGGAGACATGTTGGGGTCAACAGAGAGGAGACATGTTGGGGTCAACAGAGAGGAGACATGTTGGGGTCAACAGAGAGGAGACATGTTGGGGTCAACAGAGAGGAGACATGTTGGGGTCAACAGAGAGGAGACATGTTGGGTTCAACAGAGAGGAGACATGTTGGGGTCAACAGAGAGGAGACATGTTGGGGTCAACAGAGAGGAGGCATGTTGGGGTCAACAGAGAGGAGGCATGTTGGGGTCAACAGAGAGGAGGCATGTTGGGGCCAACAGAGAGGAGGCATGTTGGGGTCAACAGAGAGGAGGCATGTTGGGGCCAACAGAGAGGAGGCATGTTGGGGCCAACAGAGAGGAGGCATGTTGGGGTCAACAGAGAGGAGACATGTTGGGGTCAACAGAGAGGAGACATGTTGGGGTCAACAGAGAGGAGACATGTTGGGGTCAACAGAGAGGAGACATGTTGGGGTCAACAGAGAGGAGGCATGTTGGGGTCAACAGAGAGGAGACATGTTGGGGTCAACAGAGAGGAGACATGTTGGGGTCAACAGAGAGGAGACATGTTGGGGTCAACAGAGAGGAGACATGTTGGGGTCAACAGAGAGGAGACATGTTGGGGTCAACAGAGAGGAGACATGTTGGGGTCAACAGAGAGGAGGCATGTTGGGGTCAACAGAGAGGAGACATGTTGGGTTCAACAGAGAGGAGACATGTTGGGGTCAACAGAGAGGAGACATGTTGGGGTCAACAGAGAGGAGACATGTTGGGGTCAACAGAGAGGAGACATGTTGGGTTCAACAGAGAGGAGGCATGTTGGGGTCAACAGAGAGGAGGCATGTTGGGGTCAACAGAGAGGAGACATGTTGGGGTCAACAGAGAGGAGACATGTTGGGGTCAACAGAGAGGAGGCATGTTGGGGTCAACAGAGAGGAGACATGTTGGGTTCAACAGAGAGGAGGCATGTTGGGGTCAACAGAGAGGAGACATGTTGGGTTCAACAGAGAGGAGACATGTTGGGGTCAACAGAGAGGAGGCATGTTGGGGTCAACAGAGAGGAGACATGTTGGGGTCAACAGAGAGGAGGCATGTTGGGGTCAACAGAGAGGAGACATGTTGGGGTCAACAGAGAGGACGCATGTTGGGGTCAACAGAGAGGAGGCATGTTGGGGTCAACAGAGAGGAGACATGTTGGGGTCAACAGAGAGGAGACATGTTGGGGTCAACAGAGAGGAGGCATGTTGGGGTCAACAGAGAGGAGACATGTTGGGTTCAACAGAGAGGAGGCATGTTGGGGTCAACAGAGAGGAGGCATGTTGGGGTCAACAGAGAGGAGACATGTTGGGGTCAACAGAGAGGAGGCATGTTGGGGTCAACAGAGAGGAGACATGTTGGGGTCAACAGAGAGGAGGCATGTTGGGGTCAACAGAGAGGAGGCATGTTGGGGTCAACAGAGAGGAGGCATGTTGGGGTCAACAGAGAGGAGGCATGTTGGGGTCAACAGAGAGGAGACATGTTGGGGTCAACAGAGAGGAGGCATGTTGGGGTCAACAGAGAGGAGACATGTTGGGTTCAACAGAGAGGAGGCATGTTGGGGTCAACAGAGAGGAGACATGTTGGGGTTCAACAGAGAGGAGGCATGTTGGGGTCAACAGAGAGGAGGCATGTTGGGGTCAACAGAGAGGTTGGGTTAGGGATGTTAGAAGGGCTCTTTCCAGCTGGGTTTGGCCCAGAGAACCTTCGGGACGATGTGAGACTGAACTGAATTACATGCGTGGAGTTGGGAGGGGAAACGTGGGAATGTGTTTCCAGAGTGAAATCCTTCAGACATACAGTATATTACATACAGTACAATACAGTATAATACAGTAAAATACATACCGTATAATACAGTATATTACAGTAAAATACATACCGTATAATACAGTATATTACAGTATAATACATACAGTATAATACAGTATAATACAGTAAAATACATACCGTATAATACAGTATAATACAGTAAAATACATACAGTATAATACAGTATATTACAGTATAATACATACAGTATAATACAGTATATTACAGTATAATACATACAGTATAATACAGTATAATACAGTAAAATACATACAGTATAATACAGTATAATACAGTATAATACATACAGTATAATAGAAAAATTAACTTGCCCTGCATTTTCCTGAGAACTGGCACACAGAGGGGAGAGACTGAACTGAATGACCAGGCACCAGGGTGGAATAGGGGTGAACATGTGGGGATGACCAGGAACCAGGGTGGAATAGGGGTGAACGTGTGGGGATGACCAGGCACCAGGGTGGAATAGGGGTGAACGTGTGGTAGATGATAATGTACAGGGAACTATGTGGAGAGGTCTGGTAGATGATAATGTATAGGGAACTATGTGGAGAGGTCTGGTAGATGATAATGTATAGGGAACTATGTGGAGAGGTCTGGTAGATGCTAATGTATAGGGAACTATGTGGAGAGGTCTGGTAGATGATAATGTACAGGGAACTATGTGGAGAGGTCTGGTAGATGATAATGTACAGGGAGCTATGTGGAGAGGTCTGGTAGATGATAATGTATAGGGAACTATGTGGAGAGGTCTGGTAGATGATAATGTACAGGGAACTATGTGGAGAGGTCTGGTAGATGATAATGTATAGGGAACTATGTGGAGAGGTCTGGTAGATGATAATGTACAGGGAACTATGTGGAGAGGTCTGGTAGATGATAATGTACAGGGAGCTATGTGGAGAGGTCTGGTAGATGATAATGTATAGGGAACTATGTGGAGAGGTCTGGTAGATGATAATGTACAGGGAACTATGTGGAGAGGTCTGGTAGATGATAATGTATAGGGAACTATGTGGAGAGGTCTGGTAGATGATAATGTACAGGGAACTATGTGGAGAGGTCTGGTAGATGATAATATATAGGGAACTATGTGGAGAGGTCTGGTAGATGATAATGTACAGGGAACTATGTGGAGAGGTCTGGTAGATGATAATGTACAGGGAGCTATGTGGAGAGGTCTGGTAGATGATAATGTATAGGGAACTATGTGGAGAGGTCTGGTAGATGATAATGTACAGGGAGCTATGTGGAGAGGTTTGGTAGATGATAATGTACAGGGAACTATGTGGAGAGGTCTGGTAGATGATAATGTACAGGGAGCTATGTGGAGAGGTCTGGTAGATGATAATGTATAGGGAGCTATGTGGAGAGGTCTGGTAGGTGATAATGTATAGGGAACTATGTGGAGAGGTCTGGTAGATGATTTTGTACAGGGAGCTATGTGGAGAGGTCTGGTAGATGATAATGTACAGGAAGCTATGTGGAGAGGTCTGGTCAAATGGCCACCTGTTTCCTATTGGCCCTGGTCTAATGGCACCCTGTTTCCTATTGGCCCTGGTCTAATGGAACCCTGTTTCCTATTGGCCCTGGTCTAATGTCATCCTGTTTCCTATTGGCCCTGGTCTAATGGCACCCTGTTTCCTATTGGCCCTGGTCTAATGGCACCCTGTTTCCTATTGGCCCTGGTCTAATGGCACCCTGTTTCCTATTGGCCCTGGTCTAATGGCACCCTGTTTCCTATTGGCCCTGGTCTAATGGCATCCTGTTTCCTATTTCCTAATGTACACACTGTTCTGTTTAGATTGCACAACTCATAAATATAACATAACACTGCCTTACCAAACCCCAAATAACTAAATGTGTTAGAAATGATTGTAGCTGAACAAGGTCACTAGGGGCTCCCGAGTGGCGCAGCGGTCTAAGGCACTGCATCTCAGTGCTAGAGGCGTCACTACAGACCCTGGTTTGATCCCGGGCTGTATCACCGGCCGTGATCAGGAATCTGATAGGGTGGCGCCCAGCGTCGTCCGGGTTAGGGGAGGGTTTGGTCGGGGTAGGCCGTCATTGTAAATTAGAATTTATTCTTAACTGACTTGCCTAGTTAAATAAAGTGTTAAATATATATTTTTTAAAGGAAGTAAATGATTAACAACGTCAAAAGCATACAGATATTTATCAAAGTATGACTTGATATCCACACACACGGCTTCATTTGATTGGTCACTACTCCCAGCTCTTTATAATATGGCAGTTCAATAGGCTGAGATAAGTGTTTCCTTGTGTTGAAATGAATGGCAGTTCAATAGGCTGAGATAAGTGTTTCCTTATCTGAAATGATATATCATGCCAGAACAGGGATCAGTCATTGTGAGGGGCTGGGGGCTATAGTGATAAGACAGAGACAGCAGGAGAGTGTGTATGTATGAGTGTGTGTGTGTGTGTGTGTGTGTGTGTGTGTGTGTGTGTGTGTGTGTGTGTGTGTGTGTGTGTGTGTGTGTGTGTGTGTGTGTGTGTGTGTGTGTGTGTGTGTGTGTGTGTGTGTGTGTGTGTGTGTGTGTGTGTGTGTGTGTGTGTGTGTGTGTGTGTGTGTGTGTGTGTGCGTGCGTGCAAGTGTGGTGTGTGTGTGTGTGTGTGTGTGTGTGTGTGTGTGTGTGTGTGTGTGTGTGCGTGCGAGCGAGCGTGGTGTGTGTGTGCGTGCGTGCAAGTGTGGTGTGTGGTGTGTGTGTGTGTGTGTGTGTGTGTGTGTGTGTGTGTGTGTGTGTGTGTGTGTGTGTGTGTGTGTGTGTGTGTGTGTGTGTGTGTGTGTGTGTGTGTGTGTGTGTGTGTGTGTGTGTGTGTGTGTGGGTGGGTGGTACACACACATACATATTCCCTCTAGATTAAGTCAGTTTAATTCATCAACATACTTGAACAATTAAGAATTAGGCTGTACAAGGATGGTACACCAGTTTAATACAGTATTCTATTGTATTCACCTGTTTAATACAGTCTTCTATTGTATTCACCTGTTTAATACATTCTGCTTTTGTATTGTAGGATCAAACAGACCACAGCCTGGTTAACATCTCCAGCTCTCAGCTGGTCAGCTGGAGTGACTATAGGAGTGGATCTACTCGTGTATCAGGGAGCTGGAATAAATCAACTCTTATGCTGGAACATCAGCATCATGTATTGTTGGAAAAGAAGGTGTATTACTATATAGTTACAGTGAGTCAGTCTCATGACAGACAGGACACAGCCTGCTTCATTATGACAATGATCTATCACAGCCCTTAGCTGGTCTGATAGGTTTTGGGACTGGGACCACTCTCACATCAAGAGATGAGACTGGGCCAGGACTGTTCTCAAGTGCAGAGAGGGGATTGAGGCAGGACTGAGCCGGGACTGTTCTCACATGCAGGGATGGGACTGGGCCAGAACTGGACAGGGTGGGAGTTGACCAGAACTGGACAGGGTGTGAGTTGACCAGAACTGGACAGGGTGTGAGTTGACCAGAACTGGACAGGGTGTGAGTTGGCTAGGACTAAGCCAGGACTGGGACAGCAGCTGGCAGAATTAAGGCGTTAGGTAATGGTGATTGATTGTGGAAACGAGCATGGCCTGACCCATGGCCTGGCTGCTGACTGGAGAGCATTACAAGCGGCAGCTGGGAATTTCACATGTTAAGATGAAGAAAATACTGTAACGCCTCCCTCCTTCCTGCAGCACACACACACACGCACACACGCACACACCCACACACGCGCACACACGCACACACGCGCACACACAGACACACACGCACACACGCATGCACACGATACACACACACACACACACACACACACACACACACACACACACACACACACACACACACACACACACACACACACACACACACACACACACACACACACACACACACACACACACACACACACACACACACACACACACACACACACACACTCCCGACACCCTGACCGAAACAAGAGGAAACACTCAACCACTGAAGTCTTGATGAGGGCTAGTGTCACCAAGAGAAGAAACTCCGCCCCTCGGGCGTGTCCAGAAGAGAAATATTAGTCATGTTACCGGACGTCTTTGAGTCCTCACAAAGCTGCTGAAGAAGTGTAAGAATCTGATGAGGGAATTACAGTATTGTGAAAGCTGAAGGGTGGGAGTAACGATTTATGTATGTCTATGGGTGGAACATTCTCTCTGGACATTCTCTTTGCTCGTGGAACCTTCTCTCTGGACATTCTCTTTGCTCTTGGAACATTCTCTCTGGACATTCTCTTTGCTCGTGGAACATTCTCTCTGGACATTCTCTTTGCTCGTGGAACATTCTCTCTGGACATTCTCTTTGCTCTTGGAACATTCTCTCTGGACATTCTCTTTGCTCTTGGAACATTCTCTCTGGACATTCTCTTTGCTCTTGGAACATTCTCTCTGGACATTCTCTTTGCTCTTGGAACATTCTCTCTGGACATTCTCTTTGCTCTTGGAACATTCTCTCTGGACATTCTCTTTGCTCTTGTATCTTAGATTCTTTCTCAGAATGATTTCCAGGATCTCTGTAGTTGTGGTTAATTCATCATGCAGCAGTATGCTTTGCTCCTCAATGGCCTCACTGTGCTGTGCTGTCTGGTGTGTTTATGGTTCATCACTTAGTGACTATCAGATAACAATCCACTGACCTGGGAGATGAGATGAGAGGGGAGGACAGAGGAGGAGGAGGAGGAGGAGGAGGAGGAGGAGGAGGAAGAGGGAGAGGGAGAGGGGGCTACACAAGACTACACACTTAATATGGCTGTATAAAAATTCCATTCACACACAGAGATAGGAATATAGACATTCCACAAGATACAGATAGACTCAGGCATGGACAAACAGAGACGTTTATACACACACATACAGACACAAATGCACACTGGCACACACACACTGTGTGGACAGAACATGACCCCAGTCAGAACAGCCCAGAGACTAGCCGATCTAATGCCTAGACTGCCCCTCTCTGAAGAGAGAGCGAGGAGAGGGGGGGAGGAGAGGAGACCACAACCCCAGTCAGAGCAAAGCCGGCTGCATAGACTGCCCCTCTCTGAAGAGAGAGAGTAGAGGGGGAGGAGAGGAGACCACAACCCCAGTCAGAGCAGAGCCTAGCCGGCTGCCTAGACTGCCCCTCTCCGAAGAGAGAGAGAGGAGAGAGGGGGAGGAGAGGAGACCACAACCCCAGTTAGAACAGAGCCTAGCCTATCTAATGCCTACACTGCCCCTCTCTGAAGAGAGAGAGTAGAGGGGGAGGAGAGGAGACCACAACCCCAGTTAGAACAGAGCCTAGCCAGCTGCAAAGATTGCCCCTCCCTGAAGAGAGAGAGGGGAGAGAAGGGGAGGAGAGGAGACCACAACCCCAGTCAGAACAGAGACTAGCCAGCTGCCTAGACTGCCCCTCTCTGAAGAGAGAGAGAGGAGAGAGGGGGAGGAGAGGAGACCACAACCCCAGTCAGAGCAGAGCCTAGCCAGCTGCATAGACTGCCCCTCTCTGAAGAGAGAGAGAGGAGAGAGGGGGAGGAGGAGGAGACCACAACCCCAGTCAGAGCAGAGCCTAGCCAGCTGCCTAGACTGCCCCTCTCCGAAGAGAGAGAGAGGAGAGAGGGGGAGGAGAGGAGACCACAACCCCAGTCAGAGCAGAGCCTAGCCGGCTGCATAGACTGCCCCTCTCTGAAGAGAGGGAGAGGAGACCACAACCCCAGTCAGAGCAGAGCCTAGCCGGCTGCATAGACTGCCCCTCTCTGAAGAGAGAGAGAGGAGAGAGGGGGAGGAGGAGAGGAGACCACAACCCCAGTCAGAGCAGAGCCTAGCCGGCTGCATAGACTGCCCCTCTCTGAAGAGAGAGAGAGGAGAGAGGGGGAGGAGAGGAGACCACAACCCCAGTCAGAGCAGAGCCTAGCCAGCTGCCTAGACTGCCCCTCCCTGAGCAGCAACAACAACCAGATAAATCACAGTCTTAACATACGTTGATGAGGCCCAGATCTACTGTGTGTGTGTGATGACATTGACTGCTGAACTTCAGGTCTTGTAAACCTTCAGCCCATTTCTCCTGTGAAGCATCAAGCTTGATAAGAGTGTTGTTGTTATAAGTGTTGTTATCCCTGACTCCTCCCTCCTTGCTCCCTGCTCCAGGGCTCTAACAGGGTTAGCTAGGTGACTCCTCCCTCCTTGCTCCCCGCTCCAGGGCCCTAACAGGGTCAGCTAGGTGACTCCTCCCTCCTTGCTCCCTGCTCCAGGGCTCTAACAGGGTTAGCTAGGTGACTCCCCGCTCCAGGGCTCTAACAGGGTCAGCTAGGTGACTCCTCCCTCCTTGCCCCTGAACAAGGCAGCTCCAGGGCTCTAACAGGGTCAGCTAGGTGACTCCTCCCTCCTTGCTCCCCGTTCCAGGGATCTGCCAGGGTTATCTAGGTGACTCCCCTCTCCAGGGCTCTAACAGGGTTATCTAGGTGACTCCCCTCTCCAGGGCTCTAACAGGGTTAGCTAGATGACTCCCCTCTCCAGGGCTCTAACAGGGTTATCTAGGTGACTCCCCTCTCCAGGGCTCTAACAGGGTTAGCTAGGTGACTCCCCTGTCCAGGGCTCTAACAGGGTTAGCTAGGTGACTCCCCTCTCCAGTGCTCTAACAGGGTTAGCTAGGTGACTCCCCTCTCCAGGGCTCTAACAGGGTTATCTAGGTGACTCCCCTCTCCAGGGCTCTAACAGGGTTATCTAGGTGACTCCCCTCTCCAGGGCTCTAACAGGGTTATATTTTACATTTACATTTAAGTCATTTAGCAGACGCTCTTATCCAGAGTTATCTAGGTGACTCCCCTCTCCAGGGCTCTAACAGGGTTAGCTAGGTGACTCCCCTCTCCAGGGCTCTAACAGGGTTAGCTAGATGACTCCCCTCTCCAGGGCTCTACCAGGGTTATCTAGGTGACTCCCCTCTCCAGGGCTCTAACAGGGTTATCTAGGTGACTCCCCTGTCCAGGGCTCTAACAGGGTTAGCTAGGTGACTCCCCTGTCCAGGGCTCTAACAAGGGTTATCTAGGTGACTCCCCTCTCCAGGGCTCTAACAGGGTTATCTAGGTGACTCCCCTCTCCAGGGCTCTAACAGGGTTATCTAAGTGACTCCCCTCTCCAGGGCTCTAACAGGGTGATCTAGGTGACTCCCCTCTCCAGGGCTCTAACAGGGTTATCTAGGTGACTCCCCTGTCCAGGGCTCTAACAGGGTTATCTAGGTGACTCCCCTGTCCAGGGCTCTAACAGGGTTATCTAGGTGACTCCCCTCTCCAGGGCTCTAACAGGGTTAGCTAGGTGACTCCCCTCTCCAGGGCTCTAACAGGGTTAGCTTGGTGACTCCCCTCTCCAGGGCTCTAACAGGGTTGGCTAGGTGACTCTCCTCTCCAGGGCTCTAACAGGGTTGGCTAGGTGACTCTCCTCTCCAGGGCTCTAACAGGGTTGGCTAGGTGACTCCCCTCTCCAGGGCTCTAACAGGGTTGGCTAGGTGACTCTCCTCTCCAGGGCTCTAACAGGGTTATCTAGGTGACTCCCCTGTCCAGGGCTCTAACAGGGTTAGCTTGGTGACTCCCCTCTCCAGGGCTCTAACAGGGTTGGCTAGGTGACTCTCCTCTCCAGGGCTCTAACAGGGTTATCTAGGTGACTCCCCTGTCCAGGGCTCTAACAGGGTTAGCTTGGTGACTCCCCTCTCCAGGGCTCTAACAGGGTTATCTAGGTGACTCCCCTCTCCAGGGCTCTAACAGGGTTGGCTAGGTGACTCCCCTCTCCAGGGCTCTAACAGGGTTATCTAGGTGACTCCCCTCTCCAGGGCTCTAACAGGGTTGGCTAGGTGACTCCCCTCTCCAGGGCTCTAACAGGGTTGGCTAGGTGACTCCCCTCTCCAGGGCTCTAACAGGGTTATCTAGGTGACTCCCCTCTCCAGGGCTCTAACAGGGTTGGCTAGGTGACTCTCCTCTCCAGGGCTCTAACAGGGTTGGCTAGGTGACTCTCCTCTCCAGGGCTCTAACAGGGTTAGCTAGGTGTGTTTCCTCCACACACAGGCAGCGTACTCTAACTCTAGTGAATGAGGTGTGGTGCCAGTAGATGACTTCTTTCTGTCCTCCCTGAGAGTCACGTTAAGTGTTGCTGAGAGAGAGCACATATGCATCCCAAATGGCACCCTATTCCCTGCATAGTGCACTACTTTAGACCAGAGCTGGCACCCTATTCCCTACATAGTGCACTACTTTAGACCAGAGCTGGCACCATATTCCCTACATAGTGCACTACTTTAGACCAGAGCTGGCACCCTATTCCCTACATAGTGCACTAATTTAGACCAGAGCTGGCACCATATTCCCTACATAGTGCACTAATTTAGACCAGAGCTGGCACCATATTCCCTACATAGTGCACTACTTTAGACCAGAGCTGGCACCCTATTCCCTACATAGTGCACTACTTTAGACCAGAGCTGGCACCCTATTCCCTACATAGTGCACTACTTTAGACCAGAGCTGGCACCCTATTCCCTACATAGTGCACTACTTTAGACCAGAGCTGGCACTCTATTCCCTACATAGTGCACTACTTTTGACCAAGGTCTCTGTCAGGTTTAGGTCCAGGCTACCTGCTTGATAACAGGATGATTATGAGCATGCCATTACGGCAGGTAGCCTAGTAGTTAGAGCATTGGGCCAGTAACCGAAAGGTTGCTGGATCAAATCCCCGAGCTGACAATGTAAAAATATGTCATTCTGCCCCTGAACAAGGCAGTTAACCCACAGTTCCCCAGTAGGATGTCATTGTAAATAAGAATTTGTTCTTAACTGACTTGCCTAATTAAATAGAAATACTGTTAGCCATGGCCTTCATTATAGTCATAACACCCTGTTAGCCATAACATTCATTATAGTGATAACAACATGTTAGCTATCTATTAGCCATAACATTCATTATTGTGATAACAACATGTTAGCTATCTTTTAGCCGTAACATTCATTATAGTGATAACAACATGTTAGCCATAACATTCATTATAGTGATAACACCCTGTTAGCTATCTGTTAGCCGTAACATTCATTATAGTGATAACAACATGTTAGCCATAACATTCATTATAGTGATAACACCCTGTTAGCTATCTGTTAGCCGTAACATTCATTATAGTGATAACACCATGTTAGCTATACGTTAGCCGTAACATTTATTATAGTGATAACAACATGTTAGCTATCTGTTAGCCATAACATTCATTATAGTGATAACACCATGTTAGCTATCTGTTAGCCGTAACATTCATTGTAGTTATAACACCCTGTTAGCTATCTGTTAGCCATAACATTCCTTATAGTGATAACATCCTGTTAGCTATCTGTTAGCAATGGAATTCATTATAGTGATAACACCATGTTAGCTATCTGTTAGCCTTAACATTCATTATAGTGATAGCATCCTGTTAGCTATCTGTTAGCAATGGAATTAATTCTAGTGATAGCATCCTGTTAGCTATCTGTTAGCCATAACATTCATTATAGTGATAACTCCCTGTTAGCCATAACATTCATTATAGTGATAACATCCTGTTAGCTATCTGTTAGCAATGGAATTCATTATAGTGATAACACCATGCTTAGCTATCTGTTAGCCATAACATTCATTATAGTGATAGCATCCTGTTAGCTATCTGTTAGTAATGAAATTCATTATAGTGATAGCACCCTGTTAGCTATCTGTTAGCCATAACATTCATTATAGTGAAAACACCATGTTAGCTATCTGATAGACATGGCATTCATTATAGTGATAACACCCTGTTAACACTACAGCCTACAGCCTACACAGCACCACAGAGAGTTAGAAGAGAGGTCAAAATGGAGATAAAGAAAGAACTACATCATGTTAAAAGGAAACAAAGTTGACTCCACTGCCCTGACTGCCCTTGTGCTGCAGCTGATCCACGTCTTACTGCAGTAGTCTGTTTTGATCATGCACGTGTGTGTGTGTGTGTGTGTGTGTGTGTGTGTGTGTGTGTGTGTGTGTGTGTGTGTGTGTGTGTGTGTGTGTGTGTGTGTGTGTGTGTGTGTGTGTGTGTGTGTGTGTGTGTGTGTGTGTGTGTGTGTGTGTGTGTGTCCGTCCATTCCCCCTTGCCAAGCCTTCGCCAGCCTGCTGCCACTGTGTGAGATGACAGTCATTACAGAGCATTAGTGGTTCTGAGAGTGGCTACTCTGGGCAGCTTTCCAGACCATGCAGACAGATTAATACACCCACACACACCACACCACACCACACCACACCACACACACACACACACACACACACACACACACACACACACACACACACACACACACACACACACACACACACACACACACACACACACACACACACACACACACACGTCTTAGCAGCACAGGGCATGAGCCCCTAATTGACCACAGCAACATACCCCTGGCTGGTTGACCACAGCGGTCTGTCTAGGCAGTCTCTCTACAAATCAAATGTTATTGGTCACATACACATGGTTAGCAGATGTTAATGCGAGTGTAGCGAAATGCTTGTGCTTCTAGTTCCGACCGTGCAGTAATATCTAACAAGTAATCTAACAATTTCACAACAACTACCTTATATACACAAGTGTAAAGGAATGAATAAGAATATGTACATATAAATATATGGATGAGCGATGGCCGTGCAGCATAGGCAAGATGCAGTAGATGGTATAGAGTACAGTATATACATATGAGATGGGTAATGTAGGGTATGTAAACATTATATAAAGTGGCATTATTTAAAGTGACTAGTGATACATTTATTACATCCAATGTTTTATTATTAAACAGGCTAGAGATTTGAGTCAGTATGTTGGCAGCAGTCACTCAATGTTAGTGGTGGCTGTTTAACAGTCTGATGACCTTGAGATAGAAGCTGTTTTTCAGTCTCTCGGTCCCTGCTTTGATGCACCTGTACTGACCTCGCCTTCTGGATGATAGCGGGGTGAACAGGCAGTGGCTCGGGTGTTGTCCTTGATGATCTTTATGGCCTTCCTGTGACATCGGGTGGTGTAGGTGTCCTGGAGGGCAGGTAGTTTGCCCCCGGTGATGCGTTGTGCAGACCTCACTACCCTCTGGAGAGCCTTACGGTTGTGGGCGGAGCAGTTGCCGTACCAGGCGGTGATACAGCCCGACAGGATGCTCTCGATTGTGCATCTGTAAAAGTGTGTGTGTTTTCGGGCCTGTTGGTTCGTTAGCTCATGTGGATCCCCCTGACCACGTAGGAAAACATTTCATCCAATGAGATCCTTGAGATCCCAGTCCGACCGCGGCCAGGCCACAGAATCACCTCCCAACACACTGGCAGGAACGTGACACGTTGACCTAGTTGTGTAGCTCTCGGTGCTAAAAACAGGTGTTCTTGGACACTCCGCTAAGAGTTGAATGGATCTCTTTTAAGCACCGTGTTTATCCATCTCCCTGACCCAGCCACGGATTTCTTTTAAGCACCGTGTTTATCCATCTCCCTGACCCAGCCACGGATCTCTTTTAAGCACCGTGTTTATCCATCTCCCTGACCCAGCCACGGATCTCTTTTAAGCACCGTGTTTATCCATCTCCCTGACCCAGCCACGGATCTCTTTTAAGCAACGTGTTTATCCATCTCCCTGACCCAGCCACGGATCTCTTTTAAGCACCGTGTTTATCCATCTCCCTGACCCAGCCACGGATCTCTTTTACGCACCGTGTTTATCCATCTCCCTGACCCAGCCACGGATCCACCAGTCATCTCCTAACAGAAACACACTGGCAGGAAAGCAGCAGGCCACAGGGTATATGAATTCCATCTTCCTCTGGGTGGACAGTATCAACACCAGGGTGACACGTCAAGTCTATTACTGACCCTGATCTTGGGACAGATAACCATGTTAGTTCTATTAGTGTAGCATGCACACACACACTCACAGATGTTGATGTTGGCCTGCACCAAAGATGAACCATAGATGAACCTATGATTGTCCTGTAGTATATAATAAAACGGATATGACCTAGTTCAGGGAAGACAGGGAGGAACTAGTATCACTGGTTGTAACATCCTGTTCCTCTATATCCTTTGCCCTCATCCTGACCCAGCGAGAGAGAGAGAGAGAGAGAGAGAGAGAGAGAGAGAGAGAGAGAGAGAGAGAGAGAGAGAGAGAGAGAGAGAGAGAGAGAGAGAGAGAGAGAGAGAGAGAGAGAGAGAGAGAGAGAGAGAGAGAGAGAGAGAGAGAGGTAGAGAGACAGAGAGAGAGAGAGAGAGGTAGAGAGAGACAGAGAGAGACAGAGAGAGAGAGAGAGAGGTAGAGAGAGACAGAGAGAGAGAGAGAGAGAGAGAGAGAGAGAGAGAGGTAGAGAGAGAGAGAGAGAGAGAGAGAGAGAGAGAGAGAGAGATAGAGAGAGAGAGAGAGAGAGAGAGAGAGAGAGAGAGAGAGAGAGAGAGAGAGAGAGAGAGAGAGAGAGAGAGAGAGAGAGAGAGAGAGAGAGAGAGAGAGAGAGAGAGAGAGAGAGAGAGAGAGAATGGTGAATCTGGGAACAGAGTAGGACAGATGTAGCAGAACAGTACCTCCTCCTCTCCTGAGCCAGAGGAGATGTTGAGATGTATTGTTATCTGTTATGCATTCCAGATGGACTATTTCCTCACCCTAGTGAGTGTGTTTCAAAACATGTGTTCCACTAAAGTAATAAATTAACAGTCTCCCACTCATGACAAGACTTGGGTTTGGCTAAAAACAAAACTTAAACTTAAATAATTTAACACCCTCTACATCTCCCTCTCTCCCTACAGTCTCTCTCTCTCCCTATAGTCTCTCTCTCTCACTCTCTCTCTCTCCCTCTCTCCCTACAGTCTCTCTCTCTCTCTCTCCTTAGTCTCTCTCTCTCTCTCTCTCGCTCTCTCTCCCTAGTCTCTCTCTCTCTCTCTCTCTCCCTCTCTCCCTACAGTCTCTCTCTCTCTCCTTAGTCTCTGTCTCACTCTCTCTCTTTCTCTCTCTAGTCTCTCTCTTTCTCTCTCTCTCTCTCTCCCTAGTCTCTCTCTCTCTTCCTACAGTCTCACAGTCTCTCTCTCTCCTTACAGTCTCTCTCTCTCCTTACAGTCTCTCTCTCTACTAAAAAAACTGCTAAATTCATGAAAAATAGAGAGGTGGCATGTTTTTTTTATTTGCGGTGTTGGGGGATTGGACGGAATACAACTTAATTGAAACCAGGGCTTCTACCTTGCGTTATGCGGTGTTGGGGGAGGGGACGGAGTACAACCTAATTGAAACTGCTTGTTTCTTGCTTGAGTGTGTCTGTGTGTGTGTTTGTGTTTATTTGTTATTTTTCCAAGATAAAGTTACCCTTTCAAAACAATTACCTGTCTTTTCATTACACTCACTGTACAGCTAGACTCCAGCCCTATTAAAGCCCTATTAAAGCCCTATTAAAGCCCTATTAAAGCCCTATTAAAGCCCAGCTCTTGCGCGTCTTCATTTAAGTCTATTGCTCTCAATAACCACACGTGCAGCATTTGATTAGAACTCCCTCAATAGTAAACATATGTACAGTATGTACACACCCATACAGTCCTTACACCACTACAGCCCTACACCTCCTACACCCCTACAGCCCCTAGAGCCCTACAGCCCTACAACTCCTACACCCCTACAGCCCTACACCTCCTACACCCCTACACCCCCTAGAGCCCTACAGCCCCTACAGCCCTACAACTCCTACACCCCCTACAGCCTATAACCCTACACCCCTACACCCCTAGAGCCCGAGAGCCCTACAGCCCTACACCTCCTACACCCCCTACAGCCCCTACAGCCCTACAGCCCTACAACTCCTACACCCCCTACAGCCCTACACCTCCTACACCCCTACAGCCCTACAGCCCTACAGCCCCTACAGCCCCTAGAGCCCTACAGCCCTACACCCCCTACAGCCCTACAACCCCTACAGCCCCTACAGCCCCCAGCTGTATAGTAAGTGTACACACACACGCACGCACACACCACCTCTCTCTCTGTCTCTAGGTCTGTAATGTAGGGTCAGTATGTACACACCCATAAAGTCCTTACACCACTACACCCCCTACAGTCCCTACACCACCTACAACCCTACAGCCCCTACACCACCTACAACCCTACAACCCTACAACCCCTACACCACCTACAACCCTACAGCCCCTACACCACCTACAACCCTACAGCCCTACACCACCTACAACCCTACAGCCCTACACCACCTACAACCCTACAACCCTACACCACCTACAACCCTACAACCCCTACACCACCTACAACCCTACAGCCCCTACACCACCTACAACCCTACAGCCCCTACACCACCTACAACCCCTACAGCCCTACAGCCCTACACCCCTAGAGCCCTACAACTCCTACACCCCCTACACCCCCTACAGCCCTACAACCCTACAGCCCCTACACCCCCTACAGCCCTACACCCCTACACCCCCTACACCCCCTACAGCCCTACAACCCTACAGCCCCTACACCACCTACAACTCCTACAGCCCTACACCCCTAGAGCCCTACAACTCCTACACCCCCTACACCCCCTACAGCCCTACAACCCCTACAGCCACTACAGCCCCCAGCTGTATAGTAAGTGTACACACACACGCACGCACACACGCACACACCACCTCTCTCTCTGTCTCTAGGTCTGTAATGTAGGGTCAGTATGTACACACCCATAAAGTCCTTACACCACTACAGCCCCTACAGTCCCTACACCACCTACAGCCCCTACAGCCCCTACACCACCTACAACCCTACAGCCCCTACACCCCTACACCACCTACAACCCTACAGCCCCTAGAACACAACAGCCCCTAAACCCCCTACACCCCTACACCCCTACAGCCCTACACCCCTACACCCCTACAACCCTACAGCCCCTAGAACACAACAGCCCCTAAACCCCCTACACCCCTACAGCCCTACACCCCTACAACCCTACAGCCCCTAGAACACAACAGCCCCTACAGCCCCTACAACCCTACAGCCCCTAGAACACAACAGCCCCTAGAACACAACAGCCCCTAGAACACAACAGCCCCTAGAACACAACAGCCCCTAGAACACAACAGCCCCTAGAACACAACAGCCCCTACAGCCCCTAGAACACAACAGCCCCTAGAACACAACAGCCCCTAGAACCCTACAGCCCCTAGAACACAACAGCCCCTACACCCCTACAGCCCCTAGAACACAACAGCCCCTACAGCCCCTAGAACACAACAGCCCCTAGAACACAACAGCCCCTAGAACCCTACAGCCCCTAGAACACAACAGCCCCTACACCCCTACAGCCCCTAGAACACAACAGCCCCTACAACCCTACAGCCCCTAGAACACAACAGCCCCTACAGCCCCTAGAACACAACAGCCCCTAGAACACAACAGCCCCTAGAACCCTACAGCCCCTACAACCCTACAGCCCCTAGAACACAACAGCCCCTACAACCCTACAGCCCCTAGAACACAACAGCCCCTAGAACCCTACAGCCCCTAGAACACAACAGCCCCTACAGCCCCTAGAACACAACAGCCCCTACAGCCCCTAGAACACAACAGCCCCTACAGCCCCTACAGCCCCTACAGCCCCTACAACCCTACAGCCCCTAGAACACAACAGCCCCTACACCCCTACAGCCCCTAGAACACAACAGCCCCTACACCCCTACAGCCCCTACAGCCCCTACAACCCTACAGCCCCTAGAACACAACAGCCCCTACACCCCTACAGCCCCTACAGCCCCTACAACCCTACAGCCCCTAGAACACAACAGCCCCTACACCCCTACACCCCTACAGCCCCTACAACCCTACAGCCCCTAGAACACAACAGCCCCTACAGCCCCTAGAACACAACAGCCCCTACAGCCCCTACAACCCTACAGCCCCTAGAACACAACAGCCCCTACACCCCTACAGCCCTACAGCCCCTAGAACACAACAGCCCCTACAGCCCTACACCCCATACAGCCCTACACCCCATACAGCCCTACACCCCTACAGCCCTACAGCCCTACACCCCTACAGCCCTACACCCCTACAGCCCTACACCCCTAGGGCGCACGCACACACACACACACACCACGCACACACACACACACACACACCACCTCTCTCTCTGTCAATGAGCCAGGTTTGTTTTTAACGAGAGAGCTCAGTCAGGGTTGGAAACGAACACAGTCTGCATCCCAAATGGAGCCTTATTCCCTATACAGCGCACTACGTTTGACCAGAGACCTGTGGGCCCTGAACAGAAGTAGTGCACTACATAGGGAACAGGGTACCATTTTGAGAAGCACCGACAGTGTCAATGTCGGATATGATGTGAGTTCTTAATCTGGACAAAATCCCCCATTATATCCTCAATGGAGGGAGAGAACGGTCTATGATGGTCATCACCGGACGTGAGAAATATTTTACTTTTATTTAACCTGTTTTTGGAGAGAAGAACTAACTCTCCCATTTTAATCTTATTGGAGAGAAGAATTAACTCTCCCATTATTGGAGAGAAGAATTAACTCTCCCATTATTGGAGAGAAGAATTAACTCTCCCATTATTGGAGAGAAGGACTAACTCTCCCATTATTGAAGAGAAGGACTAACTCTCCCATTATAACCTTATTAGAGAGAAGGACTAACTCTCCCATTATTGGAGAGAAGAATTAACTCTCCCATTATTGGAGAGATGGACTAACTCTCCCATTATTGGAGAGAAGAATTAACTCTCCCATTATTGGAGAGAAGGACTAACTCTCCCATTATAACATTATTGGAGAGAATAACTAACTCTCCCATTATTGGAGAGAAGGACTAACTCTCCCATTATTGAAGAGAAGGACTAACTCTCCCATTATAACCTTATTAGAGAGAAGGACTAACTCTCCCATTATTGGAGAGAATAACTAATTCTCCTATTATAACATTATTGGAGAGAAGAACTAACTCTCCCATTATAACCTTATTGGAGAGAAGGACTAACTCTCCCATTATTAGAGAGAATAACTAATTATCCCATTATTGTAGAGAATAACTAATTCTCCTATTATAACATTATTGGAGAGAAGAACTAACTCTCCCATTATAACCTTATTGGAGAGAAGGAATAACTCTCCCATTATTAGAGAGAATAACTAATTATCCCATTATTGTAGAGAATAACTAATTCTCCTATTATAACATTATTGGAGAGAAGAACTAACTCTCCCATTATAACCTTATTGGAGAGAAGGACTAACTCTCCCATTATTGGAGAGAAGCACTAACTCTCCCATTATTGGAGAGAAGGACTAACTCTCCCATTATTGAAGAGAATAACTAATTCTCCTATTATAACATTATTGGAGAGAAGAACTAACTCTCCCATTATAACCTTATTGGAGAGAAGGACTAACTCTCCCATTATTAGAGAGAATAACTAATTATCCCATTATTGTAGAGAATAACTAATTCTCCTATTATAACATTATTGGAGAGAAGAACTAACTCTCCCATTATAACCTTATTGGAGAGAAGGACTAACTCTCCCATTATTGGAGAGAAGCACTAACTCTCCCATTATTGGAGAGAAGGACTAACTCCCATTATTGAAGAGAAGCACTAACTCTCCCATTATTGGAGAGATGAATTAACTCTCCCATTATTGGAGAGAAGCACTAACTCTCCCATTATTGGAGAGAAGGACTAACTCCCATTATTGAAGAGAAGCACTAACTCTCCCATTATTGGAGAGATGAATTAACTCTCCCATTATTGGAGAGAAGCACTAACTCTCCCATTATTGGAGAGAAGGACTAACTCCCATTATTGAAGAGAAGCACTAACTCTCCCATTATTGGAGAGAAGGACTAACTCCCATTATTGAAGAGAAGCACTAACTCTCCCATTATAACCTTATTAGAGAGAAGAACTAACTCTCTCATTATCGGACAGAAGAACTAACTCTCCCATTATAACCTTATTGGAGAGAAGAACTAACTCTCCCATTATAACATTATTCTGCCAGCCCAGGGTTGGACACATAGACCACAGTGGAGCACCAGGATTGGATACAGTATAATGTCTGAGTCCCAAATGGCACCCTATTCCCTACAAAGTGCACTACCTTTGACAAGAGCCCACATAGGGTCCCATTTTGTTAAATTGCCTTATAGCCCAGCGAAACACCAATGTTGGATATCTAGTGCACAGTGGAGTAACAGGGTTGGATATTTAGACCACAGTGGAGAACCAGCGTTGGATATCTAGTGCACAGTGGAGTAACAGGGTTGGATATTTAGACCACAGTGGAGAACCAGTGTTGGATATTTAGAACACAGTGGAGCATCAGGGTTGGATATTTAGACCACAGTGGAGAACCAGTGTTGGATATTTAGAACTCAGTGGAGCACCAGTGTTGGATATTTAGAACACCGTGGAGCACCAGGGTTGGATATTTAGAACATATTGGAGAACCAGGGTTGGATATTTAGAACTCAGTGGAGCACCAGGGTTGGATATTTAGAACATATTGGAGAACCAGGGTTGGATATTTAGAACTCAGTGGAGCACCAGGGTTGGATATTAGAACACAGTGGAGCATCAGGGTTGGATATTTAGAACACAGTGGAGCATCAGGGTTGGATATTTAGAACACAGTGGAGCATCAGGGTTGGATATTAGAACTCAGTGGAGCATCAGGGTTGGATATTAGAACTCAGTGGAGCACCAGGGTTGGATATTTAGAACACAGTGGAGCACCAGGGTTGGATATTTAGAACACAGTGGAGCATCGGTGTTGGATATTTAGAACACAGTGGAGCATCAGGGTTGGATATTTAGAATACAGTGGAGCATCAGGGTTGGATATTAGAACACAGTGGAGCATCAGGCTTGGATATTAGAACACAGTGGAGCATCAGGGTTGGATATTAGAACACAGTGGAGCATCAGGGTTGGATATTTAGAATACAGTGGAGCATCAGGGTTGGATATTAGAACACAGTGGAGCAACAGGGTTGGATATTTAGAACACAGTGGAGCATCAGGGTTGGATATTTAGAACTCAGTGGAGCACCAGGGTTGGATATTAGAACTCAGTGGAGCATCAGGGTTGGATATTTAGAACTCAGTGGAGCATCAGGGTTGGATATTAGATTTATATGTACCATTGGCAGACCTTGTTTGCCATTGGCAGATTTTTATATGCTCAAAAATAAGGTAATTGTGGTTTTGTATGCGGTCATATGATACGTGGGACAGAAAAACTTAGGTGAGTACATGGGGTGTTATATCTCAGCATAGGGTCTGTCTTTCTGGTCAACATCACTGATACAGGTCCCCCTTCACCCTCTGGTGGTACGGATAACTTGTCATTATGTCTCCAGAGAAACCTATAAAACCAGCACTAAGGAGGGTCTGTCTATCTGGTCAACATCACTGATACAGGTCCCCCTTCACCCTCTGGTGGTACGGATAACTTGTCATTACAGAGAAACCTATAAAACCAGCACTAAGGAGGGTCTCCCTCACAGACAACATCTTCCTTTGGTGTTGAGATGCATTGTTTTTACTAGGGGGGTTCCAGGTCTATGTCAGCCTGTTCATAAAAGTTGAACTTGATATTTTGTTGTTTGGAAATATATAGTTGCTATTCCTCTGTCATCAAACTGGAGGTGAAAAGTAGCTATGTGCCGATCAGTAGACAATCTGTTCTGAGAGAAGGAGCATGAAGCTATGTGCATGATCAGTAGCCAATCTGTTCAGAGAGAAGGAGCATGAAGCTATGTGCCGATCAGTAGACAATCTGTTCAGAGAGAAGGAGCATGAAGCTATGTGCATGATCAGTAGACAATCTGTTCAGAGAGAAGGAGCATGAAGCTATGTGCATGATCAGTAGACAATCTGTTCAGAGAGAAGGAGCATGAAGCTGTGTGCCGATCAGTAGACAATCTGTTCAGAGAGAAGGAGCATGAAGCTATGTGCATGATCAGTAGCCAATCTGTTCAGAGAGAAGGAGCATGAAGCTATGTGCATGATCAGTAGACAATCTGTTCAGAGAGAAGGAGCATGAAGCTGTGCCGATCAGTAGACAATCTGTTCAGAGAGAAGGAGCATGAAGCTATGTGCATGATCAGTAGCCAATCTGTTCAGAGAGAAGGAGCATGAAGCTATGTGCATGATCAGTAGACAATCTGTTCAGAGAGAAGGAGCATGAAGCTATGTGCCGATCAGTAGACAATCTGTTCAGAGAGAAGGAGCATGAAGCTATGTGCCGATCAGTAGCCAATCTGTTCAGAGAGAAGGAGCATGAAGCTATGTGCATGATCAGTAGACAATCTGTTCAGAGAGAAGGAGCATGAAGCTATGTGCATGATCAGTAGACAATCTGTTCAGAGAGAAGGAGCATGAAGGAGACAGACAAGCACCAAAGTAAATTTGTTTGTTGCTTTATTCCACAAGTTTCCCTTTTCTATTTTACCCCTGATGAGAACAAAGAAAGAAAAGGTGCAGAACAACTGGAAATACACACAGGAAAAAACCTAGAGATTTCAAGGTCAAACTCAGAAACAGCATTTCATAGAGGTGTCCCTATATCTCACACACGATATAGGCATTGAAGGAGCACTCATATGTCACCCGCCATGCACCTGACTCTGTCAACATGGTACAGCTTCTATCCCCATTGGGCACTTTTGGTTCCCCATCTGCCCATTTGGAAAAGGTGAGGGGATGGCCTTTCAAATCCACCTGAAACTTCCCCTCTTTACTGTTGTCAACATTGAGCCATGCATTCTTCAAAGCCCCTTCGAAGACCTGAGTGAGAGCAGTGTTTTCCTCCTCGTTCTTCGGCAATGCCAACACCAAGCCCCTCTTGGTACAGAACCGAACAGCATCGTCAAAAGAACCCGCTCTCTTGTGTGACACAAAGTACTTCTTGTCAACTCTTCTGGTGAAGTCATAGTTTACGGCTGAAGAGAAACCAGGTATTAATGCAGTCAGTGTAACACTAAAAGTGGAATACTAAAAGTTGCCTTTTTATATTTCACAAATGCCAGCACACGACTAAATTCACACCTCATTTTCCCAAATTACGAATACTGCATAATTTATGTTGAACAGATACTTAGTAAGGTACAACATAATCTACAGATAAAGTAACTTCATTTGAGCCAGTTTCACAGGAACCATGAATTGTTATTTGGATTATAATTATTATTTGTAGGGATTGTTACATTTTTTGTTCGGGCAAATCAAGTGACATTTTTAAGTGGAAATTAAAACTTTAAAAGCCTTTTTAAACCTTGCATACACTACAAGTTTGCATTTCCTGCCGTGCAGGAAGTGATCAAATTAAGATACAGAATCTGTAATGTTGCATACAAGTACATAACATTCTGATCTGAAATTCACTTCCTTACCCAGCTCCAGTTTGATCAAGCTGTCTTGCAGGGGTTCCAGGTCTAAGTCTGTGAAAACAGAAGGTGTGACTAGAGAGAACCAAATAATAAATACAGAACCAGGAAGAGATCAATCAGCTGAATACCAGTAGCTCCTGCAGGGCCCGGGGGTCCAGGCGAACCAGGAGGTCCAGGGACATTACGTCCATCTATAGCAGGAAGTTCATAAGATCCAGGAAGTCCAGGTAGACCTATGGAGAGATAGTAGAGATGTGGATGTACTTATGGTTCATGACAATATGTTTTTTAAAGGTTTTCCCAAATTTCCCAGATGGAGGAAAATCTTTCCTGACAGACTTTATGGACAATTGAGGCAAATATGTTCAGCATGAGGAAACACACCTACATACAAATTAGAAAAATAAGTGATCAATCTATACTTAAGTTATCTGACCATGTAAAGGATTTTTTTTCATTATCTAAGAATAACAACAGGATTCACTGCTCTGGTAATAACTCACTATACCCCAGCCCCTTTTAATAGGATTCATAGCTCTGATAATAACTCACTATACCACAGCCCCTTTTAATAGGATTCACAGCTCTGATAATAACTCACTATACCCCAGCACCTTTTAATAGGATTCACAGCTCTGATAATAATTCACTATACCCCAGCCCCTTTTAATAGGATTCACAGCTCTGGTACAAACAAATGATATACTGACAAAATATTTTGGCAACTGGTACAGACAAAGCCTCTTTCTGTGAATTGGTGTGGTGATCTAATTCAAGTCATTCACAGTTATTTGTCTTCCAGAACCACACACAGTGGGAAAGCAGCACCACGGCTGTGGTCCATAATGTTTTCAAGGGTGTTGTGACCCCTTACATGTTTGGTATGTAAATAATGAAGTTAGAACAGTTAATATGTCAGACTCTACCTCTCTCTCCAGGTGCACCAGGAAGTCCAGGCACGCCTATGGAGAGACAACAGGGATAGGGCTCATCACCATACCGTACACACCAACGACTGCTTCAATTAGCCTGTAAAGTGCTCTGCAGTCTGATCTGGCTTAAAGTGACACTTTATTACAAAATCAACAGTCTTATGTTGTTGTTTTTTTATGTTGTTTTTTTTAATCAAAGGCTAACAGCAGGAAATATACCGGATTGGGCTTTCACATTATACCCCAGCCCCAGTTTTTTTTGGCAACTGGTACAGACAAAGACTTCTTGTAGGAGTAGGAGGGTTTATCTAACTGAGGGACTTCAGAGTTCTCTGTCCCCTCATCATCACTCCATCATCAGGTACGCAAATGAATGTGCTTAAAGTGACAGTTTACTCCAAAATCAACAGTCTTATATTTTGGGTTATGATAGGGTAAGGCAGTTGTACTAAGCTTACGACTCATTTACCTCCAGAAACCCCAGGAGGGCCAGCAGGCCCAGGAGGGCCAGGATACCCTCTAGGACCCTGGCATTCACACTTCTCCATCTGGCCTGGCAGAACCAGCAGGGAGAGAACACAGAGCCCCAAAGTCAGAGGTCTGCTCATCGCCATAACCTAAAACAGCAGGGAGACGACAGAGACCAAAGGGACAGTAAATCACTGGTGTCATACAAATAGAAGCACAGGAAACATCTACTTATAAAGTACACGATAGGAACATTTACTGTCAATGGGATCCACAAGAATACAAGCTGTTGAAAAGTAGCATACAGAATATGTGAATGTGTCATTTCAACAGCTTGACTCTGCCACTTTGTTGCCAGCTGAGGGATGGAACGGAAATGTAACCTCTCTCAAATGAGTCAACAGCTGAGGGATGGAACGGAAATGTAACCTCTCTCAAATGAGTCAACAGCTGAGGGATGGAACGGAAATGTAACCTCTCTCAAATGAGTCAACAGCTGAGGGATGGAACGGAAATGTAACCTCTCTCAAATGAGTCAACAGCTGAGGGATGGAACGGAAATGTAACCTCTCTCAAATGAGATAGATGGAACTATTGATGCAAGGACTGACAGGAGATCAACATGCTGCTTTAAACAGAATCTATTGGTGTGTTTACAAAGACTCAAATGGAAACAGTAACAGGGAGGTAATAGGAACATAGATGTATGACAGGGTAACAGTGTCATGGCTCAGTTGGTAGAGCATGGCGCTTGCAACGCCAGGGTTGTGGGTTCATTCCCCACGGGGAGACCAGGATGAATATGTATGAACTTTCCAATTTGTAAGTCGCTCTGGATAAGAGCGTCTGCTAAATGACTTAAATGTAAATGTAACACAGTTAGAATCAGCTCATAACAGTGAGGTAATAGGGACATAGATTGATGACAGGGTAACACAGTTAGAATCAGCTCATAACAGTGAGGTAATAGGAACATAGATTGATGACAGGGTAACACAGTTAGAATCAGCTCATAACAGTGAGGTAATAGGAACATAGATTGATGACAGGGTAACACAGTTAGAATCAGCTCATAACAGTGAGGTAATAGGAACATAGATTGATGACAGGGTAACACAGTTAGAATCAGCTCATAACAGTGAGGTAATAGGAACATAGATTGATGACAGGGTAACACAGTTAGAATCAGCTCATAACAGTGAGGTAATAGGAACATAGATTGATGACAGGGTAACACAGTTAGAATCAGCTCATGACAGTGAGGTAATAGGAACATAGATTGATGACAGGGTAACACAGTTAGAATCAGCTCATAACAGTGAGGTAATAGGAACATAGATTGATGACAGGGTAACACAGTTAGAATCAGCTCATAACAGTGAGGTAATAGGAACATAGATTGATGACAGGGTAACACAGTTAGAATCAGCTCATGACAGTGAGGTAATAGGAACATAGATTGATGACAGGGTAACACTGTTAGAATCAGCTCATAACAGTGAGGTAATAGGAACATAGATTGATGACAGGGTAACACAGTTAGAATCAGCTCATGACAGTGAGGTAATAGGAACATAGATTGATGACAGGGTAACACAGTTAGAATCAGCTCATAACAGTGAGGTAATAGGGACATAGATTGATGACAGGGTAACACAGTTAGAATCAGCTCATGACAGTGAGGTAATAGGAACATAGATTGATGACAGGGTAACACAGTTAGAATCAGCTCACGACAGGGAGGTAATAGGAACATAGATTGATGACAGGGTAACACAGTTAGAATCAGCTCATAACAGTGAGGTAATAGGGACATAGATTGATGACAGGGTAACACAGTTAGAATCAGCTCATGACAGTGAGGTAATAGGAACATAGATTGATGACAGGGTAACACAGTTAGAATCAGCTCATGACAGTGAGGTAATAGGAACATAGATTGATGACAGGGTAACACAGTTAGAATCAGCTCATAACAGTGAGGTAATAGGGACATAGATTGATGACATGGTAACACAGTTACAATCAGCTCATAACAGTGAGGTAATAGGGACATAGATTGATGACAGGGTAACACAGTTAGAATCAGCTCATGACAGTGAGGTAATAGGAACATAGATTGATGACAGGGTAACACAGTTAGAATCAGCTCATAACACATTGATAAGCTATATTCTTCAATAATCGATGGTTGTAATGATTGAAATGGCCGTTGAACATCCGTACAGCTTACATTTTGTGCCTTTAAATAGCAGCAATATAATTAAGACAAAAACTAAACAAGTGGGTACCATACCTCTTAAGTTGATGTGCTGAGAATGGATGTGATGCTTCTGTCCTGCTTTGCAACAGAATGCTAGAGACGTGGGTTCGTGCAGCAACTTATAAAGACATTGGTAAACAACACGTCACTTTGGAGGATTCATTATTATCGGGAAGTACTTGTGAAGGACATTTGAAGTTTACTGGAAAAGAGACAAACTTGGAATGTAATACCCAGAGTACCCTATCAATGTTCACATTCATTGCAAAATACTGATGCACGTGGAATCATCTAGCAAGAACACAAACAAATCTCTGACATCCATTGCGCAAATTCCACTTTAGTTCCATTCCACTTCTGGAGAGTTTGAGTAAGGAAGACTTGAAGTCCAAGGCAAAAAAAACAACACAAAAACCAAGTACACAATTATATCATCCGAATGACTTTGTATTTTTTATAGTTCCATAGTTTTAGCAATGTTGTTTTTCCCGGCACACATTTGGCTGTTTCAACTCAGAAGAAGCATTATATTCATACATTATATTATATATTCATACATTATAGTATATATTCAAGCACAGAAAATATGTTTGTAGTAAGTATTTATTCAGTTTGCCTTCATTGGTTTTTCCTTTACCCCATTTGACAGTAGCACCACCAGGTATATCAACCTTCCTAATAGAACCTATTAAACACACCTCCAGCCTACACATCTACTGCTGTGTTATCACATAAGGAAATACTTCAACCTAAATAGATATAGAATAAATGTATTGTGTTTAGGCAGGTCTTAAGAAACATAAGGACGTGATTAATGTATTTTTCTTCAAAGAACAGATTTGCATATTCATGAGTTTAATGTATGTTACTGTATAGGCTGAGGCAAGGATTCAACCCACAGACAGCTGTTGACAATGTGCATTTTTAAGCAATGTTATCACGTTAGGCCCTAGTCCAGTGTTATCACGTTAGGCCCTAGTCCAGTGTTATCACGTTAGGCCCTAGTCCAGTGTTATCACGTTAGGCCCTAGTCCAGTATTATCACGTTAGGCCCTGGTCCAGTGTTATCACGTTAGGCCCTGGTCCAGTGTTATCACGTTAGGCCCTAGTCCAGTGTTATCACGTTAGGCCCTAGTCCAGTGTTATCACGTTAGGCCCTAGTCCAGTGTTATCACGTTAGGCCCTAGTCCTGTGTTATCACGTTAGGCCCTGGTCCAGTGTTATCACGTTAGGCCCTAGTCCAGTGTTATCACGTTAGGCCCAAGTCCAGTGTTATCACGTTAGGCCCAGGTCCAGTGTTATCACATTAGGCCCTGGTCCAGTGTTATCACGTTAGGCCCTAGTCCAGTGTTATCACGTTAGGCCCTAGTCCAGTGTTATCACGTTAGGCCCTAGTCCAGTGTTATCACGTTAGGCCCAAGTCCAGTGTTATCACGTTAGGCCCAAGTCCAGTGTTATCACGTTAGGCCCTAGTCCAGTGTTATCACGTTAGGCCCTAGTCCAGTGTTATCACGTTAGGCCCAAGTCCAGTGTTATCACGTTAGGCCCTAGTCCAGTGTTATCACGTTAGGCCCTAGTCCAGTGTTATCACGTTAGGCCCAAGTCCAGTGTTATCACGTTAGGCCCTAGTCCAGTGTTATCACGTTAGGCTCTAGTCCAGTGTTATCACGTTAGGCCCTAGTCCAGTGTTATCACGTTAGGCCCTAGTCCAGTGTTATCACGTTAGGCCCTAGTCCACTGTTATCACGTTAGGCTCTAGTCCATGGATCATCAACTAGGATGCATTATTATGGGGAAGTGCTTCTGAAGTTCAGTTACAGTTTACTGGATAATAAACACACTTGGAATGTAGCACATGTCCAGAGGTTAAGAGTCTCTTCATTTTCACTTTTATTGAAAAACACTTATGAACTTTTAATCATCTAGAAAGGACACAAACAAATCTCTAACATCCGTCATACACATTCCTTTTTAGTTCCATTCCACTTCTGGTCAGTTTGAGTCAGCATGCAATGTAGTTTTTTCCCTAGCTTGGCTGTGTCATCTCACAAAATGTATTATAGTCATACATTTAATCTGTCGACAACATGCATTTTAAAGGCAATGCTAGGACCTAGTCTATATCTATGGACAATCCAAAAGCCAAACAGTGCATTTGGAAAGTAGTCAGACCCTTTGACATTTTCCACATTTTGTTACGTTACAGCCGTATTCTAAAATGGATGACATTGTTTTCTACACACAATACCCCATAATGACAAAGCAAAAACAGGTTTTTAGAAATGTTTGCAAATGAATAAAAATAAACAAAATATGGCATTTACATAAGTATTCACATCCTTTACTCAGTACTTTGTTGGAGCACCTTTGGCAGCAATAACCTCAAGTCTGCTTGGGTATGATGCTACAAGCATGGCACACCTGTATTTGGGGGGTTTCTCCCATTCTGCTCTGCAGATCCTCTCAAACTCTGTCAGGTTGGATGGGGAGCGTTGCTGCACAGCTATTTTCAGGTCTCTCCAGAGATGTTCGATCGGGTTCAAGTCCGGACTACAGCTGGGCCACTCAATGAAATTCAGAGACTTGTCCTGAAGCCACTCCTGCGTTGTTTTGGCTGTGTGCTTAGGGTCGTTGTCCTGTTGGAAGGTGAACCTTCGCCCCAGTCTGAGGTCCTGAGTGCTCTGGAGCAGGTTTTCATCAAGGATCTCTCTGTACTTTGCTCCGTTCATCTTCCCCTCGATCCTGACTAGTTTCCCAGTCCCTGCCGCTGAAAAACATCCCCTCAGCATGACTCCGCCACCACCATGCTTCACCGTAGAGATGCTGCCACCACCATGCTTCACCGTAGAAATGCTGCCACCACCATGCTTCACCGTAGAGATGCTGCCACCACCGTGCTTCACCGTAGGGACGGGGACAGGATTCCTCCAGATGACTCTTGGCATTCAGGCCAAAGAGTTCAATCTTGGTTTCATCAGACCAGAGAATCCTGTTTCTCATGGTCTGAGAGACTTCAGATGCCTTTTGGCAAACTCCAAGCGGGCACACACGCGGAGGAGGGAGGAGGATGGAGGTAGAGGCTCTGCAAAGACTTCATGTGGATCCACTATCAAGAATTGAAAGGATATTTCAGACTATTGTGTTGAAAACGTTTAGGAAGAATGTTAACGGTCTCTCGTCTGAAAACAGCATGCCATTTAAAGGTTCTTCTCTCAAGAGTAACAGTTGTTTTAGACCAGGTAACTCTGATTCGGACTTTCTCAGATGGAAAGGTTTTCCAAAGAAAACAGTATTTATCTTCTCTAACCCCTCTTTCTCTCTCTCTCTCTCGCTCTCTCTCTCTCTCGCTCAGGGCTTTATTGGCATGGGAAACATATGTTTACATTGAAAAAGCAAATGAAAATATAATAAACAAAAGTGAAATAAACAATAAAAATGTACAGTAAACATTACACTCACAAAAGTTACAAAATAATAAATACATTTCAAATGTGCAAAAGGGGAAATAAAATAATTGCTGATTCCAATGTGTCAAGTAATTATCTTTTTGTTTTCTCATGATTTGGTTGGGTCTAATTGTGTTGCTGTCCTGGGGCTCTGTGGGGTGTGTTTGTGTTTGTGAACAGAGCCCCAGGACCAGCTTGCTTAGGGGGCTCTTCTCCAGGTTAATCTGTCTGTAGTGATGGCTATTTTTAGCCAGATTCAAATGTTATGTTCCTTTTGATGGCATAGAAGGCCCTTCTTGTCTTGTCTCTCAGATGGTTCACAGCTTTGTGGAAGTTACCTGTGGCACTGATGTTTAGGCCAAGGTATGTATAGTTTTTTGTGTGCTCTAGGGCAACCGTGACTAGATGGAATTTGTATTTGTGGTCCTGGCAACTGGACCTTTTTTGGAACACCATTAGTTTTGACTTACTGAGATTTACTGTCAGGGCCCAGGTCTGACAGAATCTGTGCAGAAGATCTAGGTGCTGCTGTAGGCCCTCCTTGGTTGGGGACAGAAGCACCGGATCATCAGCAAAGAGTAGAATTTTGACTTCAGATTCTAGAAGGGTGAGGCCGGGTGCTGCAGACTGGTCTAGTGCCCTCGCCAATTCACTGATATATATGTTGAAGAGGGTGTGGCTTAAGCTGCATCCCTGTCTCACCCCACGGTCCTGTGGAAAGAAATGTGTGTTTCTTGCCAATTTCTTTTACACACTTGTTTGTGTACATAGATTTTGTAATGTCGTATGTTTTTCCCCCAACACCACTTTCCATCAATGTGTACAGCAGACCCTCATGCCAAATTGAGTCAAAAGCTTTTTTGAAATCAACAACACACAAGAATACTTTGCCTTTGTTTTGGTTTGTTTGTTTATCAATTAGGGTGTGCAGGGTGAATGCGTGGTCTATCATACGGTAATTTGGTAAAAAGACAATTTGACATTTGCTCAGTACATTGTTTTCATTGAGGAAATGTACGAGTCTGCTGTTAATGATAACACAGAGGATTTTCCCAAGGTTGCTGTTGACACATATCCCACGGTAGTTATTGGGGTCAAATTTGTCTCCACTTTTGTGAATTGGGATGATCAGTCCTTGGTTCCAACTATTGGGGAAGATGCCAGAGCTAAGGATGATGTTAAAGAGTTTTAGTATAGCCAATTGGAATGCGTGGTCTGTATATTTTCTACTTTCATTTAGGATAACACAACACGACAGGCCTTATTTCTGTTGGAGGGTTTGTATTTTGTCCTGTAGTTCATTCAATGTAATTGGAGAATCCAGTGGGTTCTGGTAGTCTTTAATAGTTAATTCTAAGATTTGTATATGATCATGTTTTTTCTGTTTGTTTTTTGGTATAGGGCCCAAAAGATTGGAGAAGTGGTTTATCCATACATCTCCATTTTGGATAGATAACTCTTCTTGTTGTTTGTTTAGTGCTTTCCAATTTTCCCAAAAGTGGTTGGAGTCTATGGATTCTTCAATTACATTGAACTGATTTCTGGCGTGCTGTTCCTTATTTTTCCATAGTGTATTACTGTATTGTTTTAGTGATTCACCGTAGTGAAAGCATAGACTCAGGTTTTCTGGGTCTCTATGTTTTTTTTGGACAGGTTTCTCAATTTCTTTCTTAAATTTTTGCATTCTTCATCAAACCATTTGTCATTGTTGTTAATTTTCTAAGGTCTTCTGCTTGACATGTTTAGATTTGATAGGGAAGCTGCGAGGTCAAATATACTGTTTAGGTTTTCTACTGCCAAGTTTACACCTTCACTATTACAGTGCAACTTTTTGTCCAGGAAGTTGTCTAAAAGGGATTGAATTTGTTGTTGTTTTGGTAGGTTTCCACACTACTTTCCTTAGCATTTCTTAATGTTCTTCAGTTCCTTTGTAATGCTCTGTTCAAGTAGACTGGGATTGGCTGACTGTGAACGCTCTGGGTTGAGGTCAGTGAAAATGTAGTCTACAGTACTACTGCCAAGAGATGAGCTACAGGTGTACTGTACCTACCGTAGGAGTCCCCTCGAAGCCTACCATTGACTATGTACAGTACTCCTGTGACAGAGGTGCAGGAGTTGTGACCCGTTCTTGTTGGTTATGTTGTCCTAGTTGTAACTAGGGGGGCATATTGGGGAGGGAATGCTGTCACCTCCAGGTAAGTGTTTGTCCCCCTGTGTGCTGAGGATGTCAGGTTCTTGTCCAGTTCTGGCATTTAGGTCACCACAGACTAGTACACGTCCCTGGGCCTGTAAATGATTGATTTCCCCCTCCAGGATGGAGAAGCTGTCTTCATTAAAGTATGGGGATTCTAGTGCTGGATAGACAGTGCCTCCACTAATATTTCAACCTTTGGTAAATATGAGCAAAACGGGTTGTGAATCTTTATTTAAAAAAAAATGATGCTCTTGGTCTTTCATTCAAAATATTCACAAAAATCTAACCTTTAATTGAAGTCAAATTATTGAAAAAAATACATGTGAAATAAATATTTTTCTCCGAAACATGTGTGCCACAATTATTGGCACCCCTAGAAATTCATATGAGTAAAATCTGAAGTATATTCTCATTCGTATTTTACGTTTTTAAGTTTACCTGAGTTTTTAGGAACACTTAAGTGGTAAGCCATGACCTCCTGTTTCACTGGGGTATAAATATGAGGTGACACAGGCCAAGTTCCCATAGTCATCCATCACTATGGGAAAGACCCGCGAATATAGTAATGATGTGTGAGAGGTTGTTGAGCTGCATAGTTCAGGAAATGGCTCTAAGAAAATAGCCCAACGGTTGGAAATGCCCATTTCCACAAGCAGGGCAATAATGAAGAAGGTTAAAGCAACTGGAGATGTTAACAATCGCCCTGGAAGAGGACGTGTGTCTATATTGACCCCACGCACAGTGAGGAGGATGGTTCGAGTAGGCCAAAAAAGGATCACAGTTGAAGAATTGTAGACGTTAGTTGGGGCGGCAGGTAGCCAAGTGGTTAGAGGGGCGTTAGGGAGCCTAGTGGTTAGAGCGTTGGGTCAGTAACCGAAAGGTTGCTAGATTGAATCCCCGAGCTGACAAGGTAAAAATCTGTCGTTCTGCTCCTGAACAAGGCAGTTAACCCACTGTTCCAAGGTAGGCCGTCATTGTAAATAAGAATTTGTTCTTAACTGACTTGCCTAGTTAAATAAGAAGTTGGGACTTGGGGTCAGAAAGTCTCCAAAACTAAGATCAGACGTCACCTACATAACCACAAGTTGTTTGGGAGAGTTTCCATTAAAAAAGACTTTGCTGTCATCAAACTCAAGCACCTACAGTTTGCCAAATGTTAATGGACCTTTCTATGGGACCGGGTTCTATGGTCAGATGAGACCAAAATAGAGCTTTTTGGAGACAAACACCAGAGGTGGGTTTGGTGTAGACAGAAAGATATCCATGCAGAAAAGTACCTCGTCCCCACTGTGAAGTACGGTGGTGGATCTTTGATGTTGTGGGCCTGTTTTTCTTCCAAAGGACCTGGACCACTTGTTAGGATACACGGTATCATGGTTCCATCAAGTACCAGCAGATATTAAATCTAAACCTGACTAACTCTGCTAGGAAGCTTCAACTGGGCCGTGGTTGGATCTTCCAGCAGGACAAAAAATGGTTCACTGACCACAGAATGAAGGTTTTGCCATGGTCAACCCTGCGTGATGAGCTGCAGAGGAGAGTCCACAAGAGTGGACCTCGGAACATGTAGGATCTGGAGAGATTCTGTGTGGAGGAATGGTCTCAGATCCCTTGCCATGTGTTCTCCAACCTCATTACACATTATAGGTGAAGACTCAGAGCTGTTCTCTTGGCAAAGGGAGGTTTCACAAAGTGTTGAATGAAGGGGTGCAAATAATTGTGGCACATATATATTTGAGAAAAATATTTGTTTTTCTGATCATTTTTTCCCCAATTATTTTACTTTAATTAAATGTTTGATTTTTGTGAAAATGTTGAATGAAAGACCAAGAGCATAAACAATAAAGACATTTCTTTCACAGACCGTTTTGCTCATATTTACCAAGGTGCCAATAGTAGTGGAGGGCACTGTAGTTAGCACATAGGAGGATATGTTTCTCTGTTGACATCATTTCCTTTAGAATTTCTAGCCAAATGTAAAACCTTCCTGTTTTGATTCATATACCAAATTAGCATACCTCCCGAGTCCCTTCCCTGTTTCATACCTGGTAGTTTGGTGGATGGGACTACCAGCTGTCTGTAACCTAGAGGGCAACCAGTGGGTCCATCTCCTCTATACCATGTTTCATAAATGGTAGTTTGGTGGATGGGACTACCAGCTGTCTGTAACCTAGAGGGCAACCAGTGGGTCCATCTCCTCTATACCATGTTTCATAAATGGTAGTTTGGTGGATGGGACTACCAGCTGTCTGTAACCTAGAGGGCAACCAGTGGGTCCATCTCCTCTATACCATGTTTCATACCTGGTAGTTTGGTGGATGGGACTACCAGCTGTCTGTAACCTAGAGGGCAACCAGTGAGTCCATCTCCTCTATACCCTGTTTCATAAATGGTAGTTTGGTGGATGGGACTACCAGCTGTCTGTAACCTAGAGGGCAACCAGTGAGTCCATCTCCTCTATACCAGGTTTCTTGTAGGATGACATTTTGTGCATTTCTGATTTCCAGGTTCCTGCTCTTTAGGCCAAAGGCAGATGACTTTAGGCCCTGGATTTTCCAGGATGAAATAGTGAAGACTTTGTGTGGATGTGGCTGGTGGTGCTGTGGTCTGTAGGTCCTCTTGGCGTGGGTCCTCTATGTGTAGGTCCGGGGGGGGGGGGGGTCACACAGGTCTGGGTGGGATGTCTGTTGATCTGATAATCCTGTGTGAGGTGTTGGGGCAGCAGTTGAGGTCAATGTCCTTTAGGGTCCTGGCTTAGGTGGGCACTGCTGCCTTGTATAGGTGGACCTGATCTTTAAGGCTGTTCAAGTCTAGGGTGGAATGGTGGGCCAGGTAAACATCTGGTTTTGAGGCACAGTCACAGGAAATATCTCTCTCCTCCCTCCTACCTCTCTCTCTCCCTCTCTCCCCTCCCTCTTTCTCTCTCCCCTCCTCCCCTCCCTCCTATCTCTCTCTCCTCTATATTTCTCTCTCTCTCTCCCCTCCCTCTCTCTCTCCTCTATATTTCTCTCTCTCTCCCTCCTATCTCTCTCTCTCCCCTTCCTCCTAACTCTTTCTCTACTCTCTCCCCTCCCTCTCTCTCCCCTCCTCTCTCTCTCTCTCTCTCTCTCTCTCTCTCTCTCTCTCTCTCTCTTCCCCTCCCTCCTATCTCTCTCTCCTCTATATTTCTCTCTCTCTCTCCCCTCCCTCCCTCTCTTTCTCCTCTATATCTCTCTCTCTCTCCCCTCCCCCCTAACTCTTTCTCTCCCTCCTCCCTCCTCTCTCTCCTCTCTCTCCTCTCTCTCCCCCCTCCCTCCTCTCTCTCCCGCCCATCTCTCTCTCTCCCCTCCCTCCCTCCTACCTCTCTCTCTCTCCCCTCCCTCCTACCTCTCTCTCTCTCCCCCCTCCCCCCTCTCTCTCCTCCAGTCAGCCCAGACTGGCTTGTGCAATAGACAGTATTTTCCATTATTGAATCTGGAGATTCTGTCGCAACTCTTTTGGGCTGGGCTCAAATCAACTATGTTAAAACCCAGCTTTTCCATCTCTCATCTGGCAGTGGACAGACTCACTCAGACTTCGACTCTCTATGCAGGAGGACTCAATGCAATAGATTATTACTGATCCTTTTAGTGTGGATGAAAGACGTAACAAATATCGAAACACATGCTCATTCTAACACCATAACGTCATAGTTTTACATGTGGTCTTATCTGACTGGCCCTGTCAGTTCCCTTTCCTCTCCATGTTGTCTCCTCCACATCTAACACCATAACGTCATAGTTTTACATGTGGTCTTATCTGACTGACACTGTCAGTTCCCTTTCCTCTCCATGTTGTCTCCTCCACATTTAATACCAAAACTGAATTTAGACGACTCATCTGACTTAAAACCAAAGCACAGTGATGGTCTCTTTCTTTCCGTCACATCTTCCATTCCCCATTCCTTTCAATTCCCTGTTCCTTTCACTATTCCTTTCAATTCCCCACTCCTTTCAATTCCCCACTCGTTTGATATTCCCCACTCCTTTGATATTCCCCACTCCTTTGATATTCCCCACTCCTTTCCATTCCCCACTCCTTTCAATTCCCCGCTCCTTTCCATACCCCGCTCCTTTCCATACCCCGCTCCTTTCATTCCCCACTCCTTTCCTTTCCATTCCCCACTCCTTTCCATTCCCCACTCCTTTCCATTCCCCACTCCTTTCAATTCCCCACTCGTTTGATATTCCCCACTCCTTTGATATTCCCCACTCCTTTGATATTCCCCACTCCTTTCCATTCCCCACTCCTTTCCATTCCCCACTCCTTTCAATTCCCCGCTCCTTTCCATACCCCGCTCCTTTCCATACCCCGCTCCTTTCCATTCCCCGCTCCTTTCCTTTCCATTCCCCACTCCTTTCCATTCCCCACTCCTTTCCATTCCCCACTCCTTTCTATTCCATTCCCCACTCCTTTCTATTCCCCACTCCTTTCCATTCCCCACTCCTTTCTATTCCATTCCCCACTCCATTCCATTCCCCACTCCTTTCCATTCCCCACTCCATTCCATTCCCCACTCCTTTCCATTCCCCACTCCTTTCCATTCCCCACTCCTTTCCATTCCCCACTCCTTTCCATCCCACTCCTTTCCATCCCATTCCTTTCCATTCCCCACTCCTTTTCATTCCCCACTCCTTTCCATTCCCCACTCCTTTCCATTCCCCACTCCTTTCCTTTCCATTCCCCACTCCTTTCCTTTCCATTCCCCACTCCATTCAATTCCCCACTCCTTTCAATTCCCCACTCCTTTCTATTCCATTCCCCACTCCTTTCCATTCCCCATTCCTTTCCATCCCATTCCCCACTCCATTACATTCCATTCCCCACTCCTTTCCATTCCACACTCCTTTCTTTTCCATTCCCCACTCCTTTCCATTCCCCACTCCTTTCCATTCCCCACTCCTTTCCATTCCCCACTCCTTTCCATCCCATTCCCCACTCCTTTCCATTCCCCACTCCTTTCCATTCCCCACTCCTTTCCATTCCCCACTCCTTTCCATTCCCCACTCCATTCCATTCCCCACTCCTTTCAATTCCCCACTCCTTTCAATTCCCCACTCCTTTCAATTCCATTCCCCACTCCTTTCCATTCCCCACTCCTTTCCATCCCATTCCCCACTCCTTTCCATTCCCCCCTCCTTTCCCTCCCATTCCCCACTCCTTTCTATTCCATTCCCCACTCCTTTCCATTCCCCACTCCTTTCCATTCCCCACTCCATTCCATTCCATTCCCCACTCCTTTCCATTCCATTCCCCACTCCTTTCTATTCCATTCCCCACTCCTTTCAATTCCCCACTCCTTTCTATTCCATTCCCCACTCCTTTCCATTCCCCACTCCTTTCCATTCCCCACTCCTTTCCATTCCCCACTCCTTTCCATTCCCCACTCCTTTCCATTCCCCACTCCATCCCATTCCCTATTTCCTTCCATTCTCTCTGCTCTGTCTCTCCTCTCTCTGTAACTTCTGTTTAGTTCTGACCCCAGTTCACTCCATGAAGAGAAGAACAACTGTAGCCTGCAGCCTTTTGATTCTTCCTGCAGGACACCCTGGTCCTGGTCTGCAGCCTTTTGATTCTTCCTGCAGGACACCCTGGTCCTGGTCTGCAGCCTTTTGATTCTTCCTGCAGGACACCCTGGTCCTGGTCTGCAGCCTTTTGATTCTTCCTGCAGGACACCCTGGTCCTGGTCTGCAGCCATGTGGTTACTTCCTTCCCTATGATGTTTCTCCTGGGCTGCAGCAAGACTTGACTACATATTGTCTCTCTCTGTCTAGACTGTGTACTATAGTAATGACTACATATTGTCTCTCTCTGTCTAGACTGTGTACTATAGTAATGACTACATATTCTCTCTCTCTGTCTAGACTGTGTACTATAGTAATGACTACATATTGTCTCTCTCTGTCTAGACTGTGTACTATAGTAATGACTACATATTCTCTCTGTCTAGACTGTGTACTATAGTAATGACTACAAATTGTCTCTGTCTAGACTGTGTACTATAGTAATGACTACAAATTGTCTCTGTCTAGACTGTGTACCATAGTAATGACTACATATTGTCTCTCTCTGTCTAGACTGTGTACTATAGTAATGACTACAAATTGTCTCTGTCTAGACTGTGTACTATAGTAATGACTACATATTGTCTCTCTCTCTGTCTAGACTGTGTACTATAGTAATGACTACATATTGTCTCTCTCTGTCTAGACTGTGTACTATAGTAATGACTACATATTGTCTCTCTCTGTCTAGACTGTGTACTATAGTAATGACTACATATTGTCTCTGTCTAGACTGTGTACTATAGTAATGACTACATATTCTCTCTCTCTAGACTGTGTACTATAGTAATGACTACATATTCTCTCTCTCTAGACTGTGTACTATAGTGATGACTACATATTCTCTCTCTCTAGACTGTGTACTATAGTAATGACTACATATTGTCTCTCTCTCTAGACTGTGTACAATAGTGATGACTACATATTGTCTCTCTCTCTCTGAAGAGTTAACATGGCTGCCATAGAATGTTGTAGAGTCATGTAAATGAAGAGTTAACATGGCTGTCATAGAATGTTGTAGAGTCATGTAAATGCGTTATAATGCAGAAACATCAATGTCCCAACTCTCTAAATACATGACTCTGGATATAACTATGGGCTGTACTGAGGGGCTGTAGCAGCAGGCTGTAACGATGGGCTGTAGCAGCAGGCTGTAACGAGGGGCTGTAACGATGGGCTGTAACGACGGGCTGTACTGAGGGGCTGTAGCAGCAGGATGTAACGAGGGGCTGTACTAGCAGGATGTAACGAGGGGCTGTAGCAGCAGGCTGTAACGAGGGGCTGTAACGATGGGCTGTAACGACGGGCTGTAACGACGGGCTGTAACGACGGGCTGTAACGAGGGGCTGTAACGATGGGCTGTAACGACGGGCTGTATCGAGGGGCTGTACTGAGGGGCTGTAGCAGCAGGATGAAACGAGGGGCTGTACTGAGGGGCTGTACTAGCAGGATGTAACGAGGGGCTGTACTGAGGGGCTGTAGCAGCAGGATGTAACGAGGGGCTGTACTGAGGGGCTGTACTAGCAGGATGTAACGAGGGGCTGTAGCAGCAGGCTGTAACGAGGGGCTGTACTGAGGGGCTGTAGCAGCAGGATGTAACGAGGGGCTGTACTGAGGGGCTGTACTAGCAGGATGTAACGAGGGGCTGTACTGAGGGGCTGTACTAGCAGGATGTAACGAGGGGCTGTACTGAGGGGCTGTACTAGCAGGATGTAACGAGGGGCTGTAGCAGCAGGCTGTAACGAGGGGCTGTAACGATGGGCTGTAACGACGGGCTGTACTGAGGGGCTGGAGCAGCAGGATGTATCGAGGGGCTGTACTGAGGGGCTGTGACGACGGGCTGTACTGAGGGGCTGTAGCAACAGGATGTAACGAGGGGCTTGCCTGCCTGTTAGTCACATCTCTGTAGAGACCATATGTCATAAACTCAGCAAAAAAAGAAACGTCCTTTCACTGTCAACTGCGTTTATTTTCAGCAAACTAAACATATTTATAAAATATATAAATATGAACATAAGATTCAACAACAAGATTCAAAGTTCCACAGACATGTGACAAACAAATTTAATAATGTGTCCCTGAACAAAGGGGGGATCAAAATCAACAGTCAGTATCTGGTGTGGCCACCAGCTGCATTAAGTACTGCAGTGCATCTCCTCCTCGTGGACTGCACCAGATTTGCCAGTTCTTGCTGTGAGATGTTACCCCCACTCTTCCACCAAGGCACCTGCAAGTTCCCTGACATTTCTGTGGGGAATGGCCATAGCCCTCACCCTCCGATCCAACAGGTACCAGACGAGCTCAATGGGATCCGGGTTCTTCGCTGGCCATGGCAGAACACTGACATTCGAGCAGTACGGCTGGTGGCATTGTCATGCTGGAGGGTCATGTCAGGATGAGCCTGCAGGAAGGGTACCACATGAGGGAGGAGGATGTCTTCCCTGTAACGCACAGCGTTGAGATTGCCTGCAACAACAACAAGCTCAGTCTGATGATGCTGTGACACACCGCCCCAGACCATGATGGACCCTCCACCTCCAAATCGATCCCGCTCCAGAGTACAGGCCTCGGTGTAATGCTCATTATTTAGACGATAAACGCAAATCCGACCATCACCCCTGGTGAAACAAAACCGCGACTTGTCAGTGAAGATAACTTTTTGCCAGTCCTGTCTGGTCCAGCGACGGTGGGTTTGTGATCATAGGCAACGTTGTTGCCGGTGATGTCTGGTGAGGACCTGCCTTACAACAGGCCTACAAGCCCTCAGTTCAGCCTCTCTCAGCCTATTGCGGACAGTCTGAGCACTGATGGAGGGATTGTGCATTCCTGGTGTAACTCTGGCAGTTGTTGCCATCCTGTACCTGTCCCGCAGGTGTGATGTTCGGATGTACCGGTCCTGTGCAGGTGTTGTTACATGTGGTCTGCCACTGCGAGGATGATCTGCTGTCCGTCCTGTCTCCCTGTAGTGCTGTCTTGGGCGTCTCACAGCACGGACATTGCAATTTTTTCCCCAGGCCACATCTGCAGTCCTCATGCCTCCTTGCAGCATGCCTAAGGCACGTTCACGCAGATGAGCAGGGACACTGGGCATCTTTCTTTTGGTGTTTTTCAGAGTCAGTAGAAAGGCCTCTTTAGTGTCCTAAGTTTTCATAACTGTGACCTTAATTGCCTACCGTCTGTAAGCCGTTAGTGTCTTAACGACCGTTCCACAGGTGCATGTTCATTAATTGTTTATGGTTCATTGAACAAGCATGGGAAACAGTGTTTAAACCCTTAAACCCTGGATTTTTATGAATTATCTTTGAAAGACAGGGTCCTGAAAAAGGGACGTTTCTTTTTTTTTCTGAGTGTAGAATGCGTTTCCTTGTCCTGCAGACACGGACCATGCTGCCCTTTGAGGGGCGACAGAGAGGCTGGTAGGGGCGGGAGGGAGGGATCAAGAAGGGTGATTTCCTATAGGCCAGCATTAACCCATGACCCCACCCAACGACCCTCTTTATAAATCTTCCAGTTTGACCAGCGACCATCAGTGGGCTGCAGATCCTTGTCTTTGGTTATATGTGCTGAATTAGAGGCATCACACAGAGCTTCTGTTCCATAGCAATGCACTTCCTCTTGTTAAATGGTCACAGGCTTATTGAAAGATAGACCTTTAGTTCTATTTAAATAGGGTAACATGCTTTTTATAATCAGTACATATGCAGCAAAAAGGATAACTGTACAGGCAATATGATTATCTGATAACTATACAGGCATTAGGATTATCTGATAACTATACAGGCAATAGGATTAGCTGATCACTGTACAGGCAATAGGATTAGCTGATAACTGTACATGCATATCTCTCAAATACACTCTTAAAGACTTCCGGATTGGCGTATAGAAGTTATTTAAAGCCACAGCCCACATTTAAAGTCTCCCACAGCCCACACCTCTCTGACTTCAGCCTTGGCCCTATAGAAAGGGACTGGCCCACACCTCTCTGACTTCAGCCTTGGCCCTATAGAAAGGGACTGGCCCACATCTCTCTGACTTCAGCCTTGGCCCTATAGAACGGGACTGACCCACATCTCTCAGACTTCAGCCCTATAGAAGGGGAATGGCCCACACCTCCTGACTTCAGCCTTGGCCCTATAGAGGGGGAATGGCCCACACTTCTCTGACTTCAGCCTTGGCCCTATAGAAGAGGAATGACCCACACCTCCTGACTTCAGCCTTGGCCCTATAGAAGGGGAATGGCCCACACCTCCTGACTTCAGCCCTACAGAAGGGGACTGGCCCACACCTCCTGACTTCAGCCCTATAGAATGGGAATGGCCCACACCTCCTGACTTCAGCCCTACAGAAGGGGACTGGCCCACACCTCCTGACTTCAGCCCTACAGAAGGGGACTGGCCCACACCTCCTGACTTCAGCCCTACAGAAGGGGAATGGCCCACATCTCCTGACTTCAGCCCTACAGAAGGGGACTGGCCCACACCTCCTGACTTCAGCCCTACAGAAGGGGACTGGCCCACACCTCCTGACTTCAGCCCAATAGAATGGGAATGGCCCACACCTCCTGACTTCAGCCCTACAGAAGGGGACTGGCCCACACCTCCTGACTTCAGCCCTACAGAAGGGGACTGGCCCACACCTCCTGACTTCAGCCCTACAGAAGGGGACTGGCCCACATCTCCTGACTTCAGCCCTACAGAAGGGGACTGGCCCACACCTCCTGACTTCAGCCCTACAGAAGGGGACTGGCCCACACCTCCTGACTTCAGCCCAATAGAAGGGGACTGGCCCACACCTCCTGACTTCAACCCTACAGAAGGTGACTGGCCCACACCTCCTGACTTCAGCCCAATAGAAGGGGACTGGCCCACACCTCCTGACTTCAGCCCTACAGAAGGGGACTGGCCCACACCTCCTGACTTCAGCCCTATAGAAGGGGACTGGCCCACACCTCCTGACTTCAGCCCTACAGAAGGGGACTGGCCCACACCTCCTGACTTCAGCCCTACAGAAGGGGACTGGCCCACACCTCCTGACTTCAGCCCAATAGAAGGGGACTGGCCCACACCTCCTGACTTCAGCCCTATAGAAGGGGACTGGCCCACACCTCCTGACTTCAGCCCTATAGAAGGGGACTGGCCCACACCTCCTGACTTCAGCCCTATAGAAGGGGACTGGCCCACACCTCCTGACTTCAGCCCTACAGAAGGGGACTGGCCCACACCTCCCGACTTCAGCCCTACAGAAGGTGACTGGCCCACACCTCCTGACTTCAGCCCTACAGAAGGGGACTGGCCCACACCTCCTGACTTCAGCCCAAGAGAAGGGGACTGGCCCACACCTCCTGACTTCAGCCCTATAGAAGGGGACTGGCCCACACCTCCTGACTTCAGCCCAATAGAAGGGGACTGGCCCACACCTCCTGACTTCAGCCCTACAGAAGGGGACTGGGGTCGCGTCCCGAATGGCACCCTATTCCTTATTTAGTGCACTACGTTTGACCAGGGCCCATGGGGTTCTGTACATCTCTTTATTGGCTGTTTTGGGAACAGTCTGTCCAGTGTTTTCATAGGGCAAACCACAGTGATGTCATCCTGCCTGCATGGACCCAGTTAATATCAGCAGTATTGACAGAGCTGTGTGTGTGTGTGTGTGTGTGTGTGTGTGTGTGTGTGTGTGTGTGTGTGTGTGTGTGTGTGTGTGTGTGTGTGTGTGTGTGTGTGTGTGTGTGTGTGTGTGTGTGTGTGTGTGTTCAGCAAGCCCAGATAACATTGCAGACTTTTCCATTACTGTGACATCACATCCTGTTAAAAAATATTTTTAAAGGGTCAGTAAGAGCCCTAATCAGAAGTAGTGCACTACAGGGAATATAGGGGCCATTTGCAACACAGCCTCAGAGATCACTGATTGCATGGTGGAAACATTGCCTTGTCCTTGTTCCTCCTCAGCAGATCTCAGTAGCCTTATGAATCAAGGTGGCTGTGGGATTGAAGGCCACACACTCATACGAAGTGTCAGTGCTCTACACACAGGAGGGGTACAAACCACACGTACTGAGGGGTATAAACTACTACTTTCCTCATCGTCACAGAGTTGGAGAGGAGAAGGGGGAAAGTACTGCTGGGTTCTGGCTCTCTGAACAACTGTATACGCCAGGAACTGACTCCACACACACACACACACACACACACACACACAGCCTTGCTCTTCTGTGACCAGCTGTCTTTGGGCTGCCAGCTCTGATTGGCTCAGTACACTTAACAGGTCCCGTGGCTGTGTGTGTTAGTGTGCGTGATTGTGTATGTGGGTGTGTATGTGCACAGTGCATCTCAGTGAATGCTCTTCTCCAGTAGAGCGTGCAGTATCAGAGGAACAGAAGTACAAAACGTTTTTCTCATCCACAGTATTCAAACATCCCTTTTTGCTCACGTCCAGCCATCATATCTAGTATTCATCTGATGTTGATGTAATGTTGTGAAGCACAGTTTAGTCTGAATGTCTATGAGGAGATTTATACAAAGTTGACTGAAAACAAAGTGAGGGATAGACATAAAAATGTAGGTGTGTGTGTGTGTGTGTGCGCTCCAGAACTGCCATGATAAAGACTGTCTATCCAAGCACCACTACTCCGTCCCTTCACCTGTGTTTGTTTACTTTGCTTGTAGAAAGTAAATATTGATGTAGCTGAGTCCAAACAGACTCAGCTACATCAACTAGTGCAGTGGTTCCCAAACGTATAGTCCCGTACCCCTTCAGACATTCACCCTCCAGCTGCGTTCCCCCTCTGGCACCAGGGTCAGCGCTCTCACAAATATAGTGTTTTTGACATCATTGTAAGCCTGCTACACATAGAAAAAGATGGGGCTAATGTGGGCTATTCCCTGAGCCTGTATTTAGTTTTCATGCTAGTGAGGGCCGAGAATCCACTCTCTCATAGGTAAGTGGTTGCAGAGGGCATCAGTGTCTTAACAACGCGATTTGCCAAGGCAGGATACTCTGAGCGCAGCCCTATCCAGAAATCTGTCAGTGGCTTCTGATTAAATTACATTTTCACAGAACCACTTGTTGCAATTTCGATGCGGCTCTCTTGTTCAGATATGGGTAAGTGGACTGGAGGCAGGGCATGAAAGGGATAACGAATCCAGTTGTTTGTGTCATCTGTTTCGGGAAAGTAGCTGTGTAATTACCCAACTCAATCAGGTGCTTCGCTATATCACATTTGACATTGTCCGTAAGCTTGAGTTCATTTGCACACAAAAAATCATACAATGATGGAAAGACCTGTGTGTTGTCCTTGTTAATGCAGACAGAGAAGAGCTCCAACTTCTTAATCATAGCCTCAAGTAGAGCTGGTATGTGTCTCTATGGACGCAGGGCCGTACTTCTTTTTAACCATTAATACATTTTAGAGCAAACGGAATGAGCAGCAGCTACGTTTGGCTACATACGGACCGTTAGTGGAATTCCTGCGAGAGTGTAACGGTTAATGTGATTGGATGTTAATTATTTGACTAGGCTACCTGTATTTGACATTGTGTTATCTCGCTGAACACTAGAGGGTTGCATTTTATTTTTGTCAGTAAAACGATGATACTCAGGCGAGACAAAAACTTCACCCAGACAGTAAAAAAAAAAAAAAAAAAAGTGAATCACATTTTTATTTGGCGTACCTCCAACGGCATTGTACGTACCCCAGTTTAGGAATACCTCAACTAGTGTATCTGTCATTCTCAAAATAAAAACTGAGAAAGATGTCTAAGGCTTTAAGGACTGTGAGAGTGGGTGTGTTTGCAGAATGAGAGAGTCTGTGTGTATGTGCACGTGAGAGAGCTGACAGACAAAGGGTGTGGTAGGGACAGAGAGAGAGGGAGGGACAGAGAGTGAGGGAGGGACAGACAGATAGAGAGAGAGAGGGCGGGTCAGAGAGAGAGGGAGGGACAGACAGAGAGAGAGAGAGAGAGAGGGCGGGACAGAGAGAGAGGGAGGGACAGACAGACAGAGGGATTGCCAGAGAGAGAGAGAGAGGGCGGGTGGGTTAGAGAGAGAGAGAGAGAGGGTGGGTCAGAGAGAGAGGGAGGGACAGAGGAGAATAAGACAGTCAGAATGTGTTTGTGTAATATAATATATAATAATAATAATCACCCAGATCTCTCATCTGCTGCTGTCTCTATCTCTTCCTTCCTGAGAACTGAGGATGAGTATGACGGAAAGGGGTGGAGGAGAGGAGGAGTGTGATGTGGAGGAGAGGAGGAGTGTGATGTAGAGGGGTGTAGAAGAGGAGGAGTGTGATGTGGAGGAGAGGAGGAGTGTGACAGAGAGGGGTGTAGAAGAGGAGGAGTGTGATGTGGAGGAGAGGAGGAGTGTGATGTGGAGGGGTGTAGAAGAGGAGGAGTGTGATGTAGAGGGGTGTAGAAGAGGAGGAGTGTGATGTGGAGGAGGAGGAGTGTGATGTGGAGGGGTGTAGAAGAGGAGGAGTGTGATGTAGAGGGGTGTAGAAGAGGAGGAGTGTGATGTGGAGGAGAGGAGGAGTGTGATGTGGAGGGGTGTAGAAGAGGAGGAGTGTGATGTGGAGGAGAGGAGGAGTGTGATGTGGAGGGGTGTAGAAGAGGAGGAGTGTGATGTAGAGGGGTGTAGAGGAGGAGTGTGATGTGGAGGAGAGGAGGAGTGTGATGTGGAGGGGTGTAGAAGAGGAGGAGTGTGATGTAGAGGGGTGTAGAAGAGGAGGAGTGTGATGTGGAGGAGAGGAGGAGTGTGATGTAGAGGGGTGTAGAAGAGGAGGAGTGTGATGTAGAGGGGTGTAGAAGAGGAGGAGTGTGATGTGGAGGAGAGGAGGAGTGTGATGTGGAGGGGTGTAGAAGAGGAGGAGTGTGATGTGGAGGAGAGGAGGAGTGTGATGTAGAAGAGGAGTGTGATGTGGAGGAGAGGAGGAGTGTGATGTGGAGGGGTGTAGAAGAGGAGGAGTGTGATGTGTAGAAGAGGAGGAGTGTGATGTAGAGGGGTGTAGAAGAGGAGGAGTGTGATGTGGAGGGGTGTAGAAGAGGAGGAGTGTGATGTAGAGGAGAGGACACACATGCACGCACACAACCCAGTGTTACAACCCCATCCCACTATTCATCTCTCCCTCTCTGACCCCCCCACACACATCCATACCCAGTGATAGGGAGTCACACATATGGTGAGCAGGGCAGGGTGTGTTTCTATAGCTGTGAGAGCAGAGATCTAGGTTCTGCTGCATGCCTGAGATGCCTGGGCTGTGACATGCTTGAGGGGTTGGCCTCTGGGACTGGGGTGGCCCCTGTGTGTATGCTTGGGGGGGGGGGGGGGCTTACAAATAAATATAAAAAATGACTTTCTGTGCCTCCCGAGTGGCACAGCATCACAGTGCTAGAGGCGTCACTACAGACCCAGGTTTGATCACAGGCTGTGTCACAACCAGACGTAATCAGGAGTCCCATAGGGCGTCACACAATTGTCCCAGCGTCGTCCAGGTTAGGGGAGGGTTTGGCCGTGGAGGCTTTACTTGGCTCATCGCGCTCTAGCGACTCCTTGTGGCGGGCCGGGCGCCTGCAGGCTGACCACGGTGTTTACTCGGACACAGTGGTGCGGCTGGCTTCTGGGTTAAGTGAGCGGGTGTTAAGAAGCACGGTTTGGCGGGTCACGTTTCTGAGGACACATGACTTGACCTTCGCCTCCCGAGCCCGTTGGGGAGTTGCAGCGGTGAGACGAGAGGTAACAGCGCTCACTGTTTCCTCTAGTGGCCACTTTCCAAGACATCTCCCGACATCCTCAGACATGGATGAACATCAAATAGTGACTTGTATCGCGGGTGACCTGCCTGCCCCGTTTGGGGTGGGACCAGGGATGGCCTCTCTGTGTCTTATGGTCCCACCAGCTGGATGCTGTCTGGAGACCTACAGGGTTATGGCTATCGTCAGTCTGTCTACCCAGGGTTAGGGCTATCGTCAGTCTGTCTACCCAGGGTTAGGGCTATCGTCAGTCTGTCTACCCAGGGTTAGGGCTATCGTCAGTCTGTCTACCCAGGGTTAGGGCTATCGTCAGTCTGTCTACCCAGGGTTAGGGCTATCCTCAGTCTGTCTACCCAGGGTTAGGGCTATCGTCAGTCTGTCTACCCAGGGTTAGGGCTATCCTCAGTCTGTCTACTAGATAAGGGGAGATACGTCTCCTTTCTGCTATTTGACATCACTAGGACAACCTAATTAATCTGTTCTGGACAACCTGGTTCATCTGTTCTAGACAACCTGGTTCTTCTGTTCTAGTCAACATGGTTCATCTGTTCTAGACAACCTGGTTCATCTGTTCTAGACAACCTGGATCATCTGTTCTAGACAACCTGGTTCATCTGTTCTAGACAACCTGGTTCATCTGTTCTAGTCAACCTGGTTCATCTGTTACAGACAACCTGGTTCATCTGTTCTAGACAACCTGGTTCATCTGTTCTGGACAACCTGGTTCATCTGTTCTGGTCAACCTGGTTCATCTGTTCTAGACAACCTGGTTCATCTGTTCTGGACAACCTGGTTAATCTGTTCTAGACAACCTGGTTAATCTGTTCTAGACAACCTGGTTCATCTGTTCTGGTCAACCTGGTTCATCTGTTCTAGACAACCTGGTTCATCTGTTCTGGTCAACCTGGTTCATCTGTTCTAGACAGCCTGGTTCATCTGTTCTAGACAACCTGGTTCATCTGTTATAGACAACCTGGTTCATCTGTTGTAGACAACCTGGTTCATCTGTTGTAGACAACCTGGTTCATCTGTTCTAGACAACCTAGTTCATCTGTTATAGACAACCTGGTTCATCTGTTCTAGACAACCTGGTTCATCTGTTCTAGACAACCTAGTTCATCTGTTCTAGACAACCTGGTTCATCTGTTCTGGACAACCTGGTTCATCTGGTCTAGACAACCTGGTTCATCTGTTGTAGACAACCTGGTTCATCTGTTGTAGACAACCTGGTTCATCTGTTCTGAACAACCTGGTTCATCTGTTCTAGACAACCTGGTTCATCTGTTCTGGACAACCTGGTTCATATTTTCTGGACAACCTGGTTCATCTGTTCTGGACAACCTGGTTCATCTGTTCTGGACAACCTGGTTCATCTGTTCTGGACAACCTGGTTCATCTGTTCTAGTCAACCTGGTTCATCTGTTCTAGACAACCTGGTTAATCTGTTCTAGACAACCTGGTTCATCTGTTCTAGACAACCTGGTTCATCTGTTCTAGACAACCTGGTTCATCTGTTCTAGACAACCTGGTTCATCTGTTCTGGACAACCTGGTTCATCTGTTATAGACAACCTGGTTCAACTGTTATAGACAACCTGGTTCATCTGTTATAGACAACCTGGTTCATCTGTTCTAGACAACCTGGTTCATCTGTTCTAGTCAACCTGGTTCATCTGTTCTGGACAACCTGGTTCATCTGTTCTGGACAACCTGGTTCATCTGTTCTAGTCAACCTGGTTCATCTGTTCTGGACAACCTGGTTCATCTGTTCTAGACAACCTGGTTCATCTGTTCTAGACAACCTGGTTCATCTGTTCTGGACAACCTGGTTCATCTGTTCTAGACAACCTGGTTCATCTGTTCTAGACCACCTGGTTCATCTGTTCTGGACAACCTGGTTCATCTATTCTGGACAACCTGGTTCATCTGTTCTAGACAACCTGGTTCATCTGTTCTGGACAACCTGGTTCATCTGTTCTAGACAACCTGGTTCATCTGTTCTGGACAACCTAGTTCATCTGTTATAGACAACCTGGTTCATCTGTTCTAGACAACCTGGTTCATCTGTTCTGGACAACCTGGTTCATCTGTTCTAGACAACCTGGTTCATCTGTTCTGGACAACCTGGTTCATCTGTTCTAGACAACCTGGTTCATCTGTTCTAGACAACCTAATTAATCTGTTCTAGACAACCTGGTTCATCTGTTCTAGACAACCTGGTTCATCTGTTCTAGACAACCTGGTTCATCTGTTCTAGACAACCTGGTTCATCTGTTCTAGACAACCTGGTTCATCTGTTCTAGACAACCTGGTTCATCTGTTCTAGACAACCTGGTTCATCTGTTCTAGACAACCTGGTTCATCTGTTCTAGACAACCTGGTTCATCTGTACTAGACAACCTGGTTCATCTGTTATAGACAACCTGGTTCATCTGTTCTAGACAACCTGGTTCATCTGTTCTAGACAACCTGGTTCATCTGTTCTAGACAACCTGGTTCATCTGTACTAGACAACCTGGTTCATCTGTTCTGGACAACCTGGTTCATCTGTTGTAGACAACCTGGTTCATCTGTTCTGGACAACCTGGTTCATCTGTTCTGGACAACCTGGTTCATCTGTTGTAGACAACCTGGTTCATCTGTTCTAGACAACCTGGTTCATCTGTTCTGGACAACCTGGTTCATCTGTTGTAGACAACCTGGTTCATCTGTTCTGGACAACCTGGTTCATCTGTTGTAGACAACCTGGTTCATCTGTTCTAGACAACCTGGTTCATCTGTTCTGGACAACCTGGTTCATCTGTTCTAGACAACCTGGTTCATCTGTTATAGACAACCTGGTTCATCTGTTCTAGACCAACTGATTCATCTGTTCTAGACAACCTGGTTCATCTGTTCTAGACAACCTGGTTCATCTGTTCTGGACAACCTGGTTCATCTGTTATAGACAACCTGGTTCATCTGTTCTGGACAACCTGGTTCATCTGTTCTGGACAAGCTGGTTCATCTGTTATAGACAACCTGGTTCATCTGTTCTGGACAACCTGGTTCATCTGTTCTGGACAACCTGGTTCATCTGTTCTAGACAACCTGATTCATCTGTTCTAGACAACCTGGTTCATCTGTTCTAGACAACCTGGTTCATCTGTTCTAGACAACCTGGTTCATCTGTTCTAGACAACCTGGTTCATCTGTTCTAGACAACCTAATTAATCTGTTCTAGACAACCTGGTTCATCTGTTCTAGACAACATGGTTCATCTGTTCTTTACGTTAGATTTTCCCATTGATTTGACTCTGTAGAACAGAGGAAAGGCTGGTTATGAATGGATGAATGGGTGGATGAATAGATTAATGGATAAATGGGCCCAGAGCACTTGGTCAACAGAAAGTTCACATTGACATTAAAAGTCAAAGCTCAGTCTTCCTCAATCTTATCACGTCAAATGTTTACTCTGGTGTAACTTCTGTGTGTGTTATTCAAGTCTGGTGCTACTCTGGTGTAAATTCTGTGTGTGTTATTCAAGTCTGGTGCTACTCTGGTGTAACTTCTGTGTGTGTTATTCAAGTCTGGTGCTACTCTGGTGTAAATTCTGTGTGTGTTATTCAAGTCTGGTGCTACTCTGGTGTAAATTCTGTGTGTGTTATTCAAGTCTGGTGCTACTCTGGTGTAACTTCTGTGTGTGTTATTCAAGTCTAGTGCTACTCTGGTGTGCTACTCTGGTGTAACTCCTGTGTGTGTTATTCAAGTCTGGTACAGAAAGGAGACTGAATAGAGAGAGAGAGAAAGTGATAATAGCATTGATTTCTGATCAATTGAATCAGTCAATAGAATGTGCTGACAGATCTCTAGACGAACCAAACTCCACATTCAGCTGAAATCCCCAGGGCAATAGAAAGATCAGACTCCATGTTAGTGTAAACCATTTTAAGATCAACAAACGCATTTTATTTATTCTATTGCATAGGACTACTTCTTATCTCCGTTTCCTTCTCCCCTACTACTTGTCTCCGTTTCCTTCTCCACTTCTACTTGTCTCCGTTTCCTTCTCCCCTGCTACTTGTCTCCGTTTCCTTCTCCCCTGCTACTTGTCTCCGTTTCCTTCTCCTCTGCTACTTGTCTCCGTTTCCTTCTCCCCTGCTACTTGTCTCCGTTTCCTTCTCCCCTGCTACTTGTCTCCGTTTCCTTCTCCCCTGCTACTTGTCTCCGTTTCCTTCTCCCCTGCTACTTGTCTCCGTTTCCTTCTCCCCTGCTACCTGTCTCCGTTTCCTTCTCCCCTGCTACCTGTCTCCGTTTCCTTCTCCCCTGCTACCTGTCTCCGTTTCCTTCTCCCCTGCTACTTGTCTCCGTTTCCTTCTCCCCTGCTACTTGTCTCCGTTTCCTTCTCCCCTGCTACTTGTCTCCGTTTCCTTCTCCCCTGCTACTTGTCTCCGTTTCCTTCTCCCCTGCTACTTGTCTCCGTTTCCTTCTCCCCTTCTACTTGTCTCAGTTTCCTTCTCCCCTTCTACTTGTCTCAGTTTCCTTCTCCCCTTCTACTTGTCTCCGTTTCCTTCTCCCCTTCTACTTGTCTCCGTTTCCTTCTCCCTTGCTACTTGTCTCCGTTTCCTTCTCCCTTGCTACTTGTCTCCGTTTCCTTCTCCCCCGCTACTTGTCTCCGTTTCCTTCTCTCATTGATAGTTGTTTTGGCATCATGACACATGATGTGATTTAGTATGTCCAGACACATGGACTGTATGTGGATCTTTATCATGTCACTCTTGCATAAAAACCAAACATTCTCTTTGGACAATAAAGAGTTGATTTATTACTAATCTTTCCTTGTTTGCACATGTAAATACTGTACGAGGCCTCTTACCAACATACAGTACAAGGCCTCTCATAAACATACAGTACAAGGACTCTCATAAACATACAGTACAAGGACTCTCATAAACATACAGTACGAGGCCTCACAAACATACAGTACAAGGACTCTCATAAACATACAGTACGAAGTCTCTCACAAACATACAGTACGAAGTCTCTCACAAACACACAGTACAAGGACTCTCATAAACACACAGTACAGTATTCCCTCTCCCAGATATGCACCATTTTTACAAGTACATTTTAGCAGACACTCTTATCCAGAGAGACTTAGAGTAGTGATTTTCATATACATTTGACTATTTGTTCATACTGGTCCCCCGTGGGAATCAAACCCACCACCCTGGTGTTGCATGTGCCATGCTCTACCAACTGAGCCAGGCGGGACCATGTGTGTATATTTGGTCAAAGACACTGAATGTGTAGCAGACCCTGGGAAAATCTGTCTGGACGGCATTCAGATCTTCCTTCTCTCACCCCAACCTCAAACACACACACACACACCCCTCTCTCCCTCCCTCAGTCAAATCTGGATTGCAGCAGAAACTGTATGTTTTTGAGCCATAAAACAGCACCCACAAACTCTGCAGGCAGCCAAGACAAAATAGGATCTGCTATGGGTGGAGGGGATTTTGGGGAGTGGTTCAGTTAGGTCTAGTATGGAGGAAGAGAATTACACTCTAGGGAATGTAACATGTGTGTCTGTGTGTGTGTGTGTGTGTGTGCGTGCATGTAGGAGGGGAGGAGAGGGAACAACAGCCAGGCTAAAAACAGTTGTAAACTATCAATCATTCTGTTCCTGGTTCTCTCTCCCATCCCCCAACTCCAATCCCTCCATCCCTCTCCCTTTCCTTCCTTCCTTCCTCTCTCCATCCTTCCCTCCCTCCTTTCCCAGTTCTTTTTACCAGCAGGTTGCTTAATGCTTTCCAGATTCCTGCATGCCGTCGTCCTGGAAGCATTGCAAGGCTACGTCCCCAATAACACCCTAGTCCCTATATAGTGCACTACTTTTGACCAGGGCCCAATAACACCCTAGTCCCTATATAGTGCACTAACTTTGACCAGGGCCCATAGGAACTCACCCCAAGTCTGATCATGGAATTTGGCAAAAAGGCTGTTGTGTCCCGCCAAGGGTTACATAGGGGAACTCACTGGAAGGCTGTGACCACCCCCTAGTGGTGAAAAGAGAGAATAACAGTTCAGGAAGTGATGAAAAAAATTTAAATTAACATTTTCCCCATGTACTTTTAAAGTTGGATGTCTAACACTACAAATATGTCAACGTTGCCATTACCAAATGTGATTTCCTGAGATCAGTCTGTCCCCCTAGAAGAGATTATAGCCTAAGCAGAATTACATAACCAATGCTTAAAATGTTCGTAACAGGTTGTGCATTGAAACAAACAGATGTCATCAGAGAGAAAAACAATCAAACAACTCTAACATCCTGTAGACTGATCTAATGTTTCCATTGTTCCAGACACACCCCTATCCATGTCTTTCCTCCAGAGTCCACTAGGTGGCAGAAGACAAGTCAGAGAGGGAGGCTAAGGCCTGGGTGGAAGTTTATTTGTATTTTTAACCTTTAACTAGGCAAGTCAGTTAAGAACAAATTCTTGTTTACCCGGCCAAACCCTAACGACGCTGGGCCAATTGTGCGCCGCCCTATGGGACTCCCAATCACAGCCGGTTGTGACACAGCCTGGAATCGAACCAGGTCTGTAGTGACACCTCTAGCACTGAGATGCAGTGCTTAGACCACTGCGCCACTCGGGAGCATGTAAAGGCTGGAGGTTGATTTGGAATTCAATTAAGGCACTCCGTTTTGTATTGATCACCATCGTCAATAACCATAATCAATACTAAATGTGTTTAAACTCAGGCCATCAGGATAATGGAAGTGTTCCAAAGAGCACCCTGTTCCCTATTTGACAAGGCCCCAAAAGTTGTGTACTATGTAGGGAATAGGGAGCTATTTGGAACAGAGTCCTAGCAGTGGAGGAACACCCAGGATTGGAAGAGAAGTAAGACAAAGAAAAAGAGGAAAGGAGGGGAGGGAGGGAAAGAGATAGAACAGCGGTTCCTCTAGCATTGGAGGAACACCCAGCAGTACAGAGGGGATGGAGAAGGATTAGACAGGCAGAGAGAAAGAGAGGGAGGGAGGGAAAGAGATAGAACAGCTGTTAAGTGATTGAGATATGGAGCTGTACAAGGACGGATGCATTTCAATAGGGGAGGAGACCCAGTCCATCATTAAGCACCAGAGAGAGTGAACTGTAGAATTAGAATGAGCCCAGTCCATCATAAAGCACCAGAGAGAGTGAACTGTAGAATTAGAATGAGCCCAGTCCATCATAAAGCACCAGAGAGAGTGAACTGTAGAATTAGAATGAGCAGTTCTAAGAGCCGTCAGGTCTGACCTCTGCTGCACCTTGGTGGCTGGTGGATGTATTCCTGGTGGGTGTATATGTACACTACCAGTCAAAGGTTTTAGAACACCTACTCATTCAAGGGCTTTGCTTTATTTGTACTATTTTCCACATTGTAGAATAATTTTTGTCCATTAAAATAACATCAAATTGATCAGAAATACAGTGTAGACATTGTTAATGTTGTAATTGACTATTGTTGCTGGAAACGGCTGATTTTTAATGGGATATCTACACAGGTGTACAGAGGCCCATTATCAGCAACCATCACTCCTGTGTTCCAATGGCACGTTGTGTTAGCTAATCCAAGTTTATCATTTTAAAATTCTAATTGATCATTAGAAAACCCTTTTGCAATTATGTTAGCACAGCTGAAAACTGTTGTTCTGATTAAAGAAACAATAAAACTGGCCTTCTTTAGACTAGTCGAGAATCTGGAGCATCAACATTTGCGGGTTTGATTACAGGCCTGAAACAGACTCAATCAGGGACATGTTGAAAATGTCAGTGAAGACACCTGCCTGTTGGTCAGCACATGCCCGGAGCACACGTCCTTGTAATGCGTCTGGCCCCGCAGCCTTGTGTATGTTGACCTGTTCAAAGGTCTTACTCACGTCGGATACGGAGAGCGTGATCACACAGTCGTCCGGAACAGCTGATGCGCTCATGCATGCCTCAGTGTTGCTTGCCTCGAAGCGAGCATAATATCCATGTCGTCATTCAGCCACGATTCCGTGAAACATAGGATATTACAGTTTTTGATGTCCCATTGGTAGGATATTCGTGATCGTACCTCGTCTAATTTATTGTCCAATGATTGCACGTTGGCGAGTAATATTGACGCTAACGGCAGCTTTCCCACTCGCCTTCTGCGGGTCCTCCCGAGGCACCCCACTCTGTGTCCTCTGTACCTGCGTTTCTTCCTCTTGCAAATAACGGGGATGTCGGCCCTGTCGGGTGTTTGGAGAATGTCCTGAGCGTCTTGCTTGTTGAAGAAAAAATCATTGTCTAATCCGAGGTGAGTGATCACTGTCCTGATATCCAGAAGCTCTTTTTTGCCATAAGATATGGTTGCAGAAACATTATGTACAAAATAAGTTAGAAATAACGTGAAAAAAAACACATAATAGCACAATTGGTTGGGCTCCCGTAAAACTGCTGCCATTTCTTCCGGCGCAATCAAACTGATTGTCTATCAGGGCCTCCATGTACAGATACAAACTGATTGTCTATCAGGGCCTCCATGTACAGATACAAACTGATTGTCTATCAGGGCCTCCATGTACAGATACAAACTGATTGTCTATCAGGACCTCCATGTACAGATACAAACTGATTGTCTATCAGGGCCTCCATGTACAGATACAAACTGATTGTCTATCAGGGCCTCCATGTACAGATACAAACTGATTGTCTATCAGGGCCTCCATGTACAGATACAAAGTGATTGTCTATCAGGACCTCCATGTACAGATACAAAGTGATTGTCTATCAGGACCTCCATGTACAGATTCAGCCATGTTGACAGTAGGACCCTCCTCCATCCTCCCCAAGGGCCCAGCTGAGTTCACCCAGCCCTCAGAGCAGCAGCCTAACAAACAGCCGTCACATCAGATCTGTGTTCATCCATCCAGCCAGCTACCCCCGGCAGGGAGCAGGAGGTAGGACAAAGAGATTCCCGGTCCCGGTCTCCATGACTGTCTGCTCCTTCGACCCCTCCCCCATTACTGATCCTCCAGAATCATCGTTATTAGACAACTACATTTACATGTACCAGGAATTTGACCTGATCACAAACAGACACTACAGACCGAACATATAGACAAAGTACTGTCCTCCCCCCTCTGGTCCATGGTCCAGCCCGAGTCAACACCTACACTGATGCTTTAAGTATGTTAGCTGAGACATGTACAGTACATGTAACTGTCTGTCAGTGGCTGACAAGGGGATGCTACTCTTCAATAACCAATACAATCAAATGAAGACATAAGGGTCGAAACATTGATGACAAAGCACCTGGGAGAATAGGCTGCGTTTATACCAGACAGACCTATTCTGATCCTTCACCCAATTATTGGCAAAAGATCTGATCCGATTGGTCAAAAGACAAAAGATCAGTAAGTAAGCCTGTGTAAGCACAGCCTTAGAGTCTTTGTTTACCTTTTGTAGAACATATTATTTGATCCCCGTAAGCATCTGCTTCAAAACACGGCTGGTCAATACAGTACGTCAGAAAGCAAACACAGCAACATGACTCTAAAACATACCAGACGGGTGGAGTAATGACGGTCAGCTTGTATTTTATTACAAAATAGAGCAGTTATTTGGGAGAGTAAGGAGAGCGTGTAAAACATACATTATTCACATAAAGACAAAGAATAGCAAGAGATAATATACAGCTTCAACACAAATATACGTAGGTATTGGCAACAGAATCCTCCATTTTGCTTTCATTGCAGCCTCATGATTTTAAACATGGGTAATTGTGAATATTTGACTGTTAGTGTTAAAGTGGAGAGAGAACTGTGAATAGAGCCTCGTCAAACAGACTGACTATACCAGGCTACTACGACTATACTGTAACAAATAAATTCAATGTTTTTCCATTTTCTTTTCTAGGAGATAAAATGTTGAAACAATTACAGTATTTATTTCTGGCTCGACTGAAATCAGAGGGGGAGCCTTTAATAACTGATAAAAACAGTACAATGATTAAATCAACAAAGAAGCAGAGCCAGAATATTTGCCCTTTAACTGGATATGTACAGTGATTCACCAATCAAGGAGGAAGGACCAGAAGTCTGGCAGGCTCTCATAACTCTGAGCTCCATAACCAAAGTTCTTTGTGATTATATTACTGATGCTCATTGGTCAGTCTTAGGGTATAGGGTCCAAAATGGCTTTACCCCATGCCCTTTACAGTACACTACTTCTGGTCCCTAGTGCACTATATAGGGAAAAGGGTGCCATTTAGGATGAATGGACCCTGGTTATTCCCTATGGACCCTGGTAAAAAAGTAGGTCACTATATAGGAAATATGGTGCGATTTGGGACGTTGACTGAGTTATGACTGAGACTCAATATAGACGTCACTATTAAGAATAAGGTCTGTTCACTGGCATATTCACTCACTGCTGCCCACACTAGAAGAATGACAGATCTCACACAGTGTAACAAAGGAACAGTCAGCCACCGTAATGCATCCCCGTACAGATAGATACCCGTGAAACAGTCGTCTTCTTCAATAATGCTTTTCTTTCTGAAGCCAGACACACATATTTATACACAGGGGCGTGTCTTTGGTTTTAGAAGTGGGGGGGGGGGGGGACATCTCAACAAAAACAACATGTCTCCAGTCAGATAAAAACCCCAAACCCAACCTCTGAGGCGTCCGCATGGTCCTAAAGCACACCGTTGCCTCGTTTAATATCACATTCCAATGATAAAACCAGGGGGGTCAAAGATGCACTTTCATGTCCCCTCTGTCCCCAGTGAAAGTTGCGCCCCTGTTTATACACGTCTTTCATTAACACTTTGTGTAATTAAATAGTAATTTGAACAGATATTCTCTGTCTGTATGTCCAGATACAAAGCATCATCAACATGTTACAGACCACAACACAGCGTCTGGTTTAACAGAGCAGAGGCGTCGGTTCAACAAAAGATAATGCTATAATTACCAGCCAGGGCCGTATTTAGGTGGAGAGATTCTACCTGGACGTCTCCAATAACAACACAAATGTTACATTTTCTATTGCAAAAACATTTTGCTACGGTGTGCCCTAATGAACACTAAAAAGGTCCAGTTCAATAGTGAGACAGCTGGACCGTCCTAGTGAGGGCCCTAGAGGTGAGTGAGAACAGCATTCCAAATGGCACCCTATATAGTGCACTCTCTTGGACCCGGGCCTACAGGGCCCAATGTAGGGAACAGGGTGGCTTTTGGGATGCAGAACATGTTGATGCAGTCAGGCCAGGTGCACTAGACTACTGGTGCACTAGACTACTGGTGCACTAGACTACTGGTGCACTAGACTACTGGTGCACTAGACTACTGCAGCTATGAACAGTTTCTACCTTTCTTTCTAAGTGGGGAAGGAAGGAAGTGGTTGGCTGTTATTATCAGACACTCTGTAGCCTGTCAGCTCTGACATGATTGCAGAACCTGACTGACACACACTTGCAGAAGGATTTTCATTGCAGAGAAATATGGACAAATCATAGGCAAATGGAATCAGAGAATTTGCATCCGAACTTCACAAAACTGATCTAACCTGTTTTGCAGGTGGAGAAAGAGGAACACACACACACCTCTCCCCTCTTCAGTTTGGTGTACACACACTTCTCTCTGCTCTAAACGTCCTGCTGTAACCAGTGTTTGATAATCGCCACAGGTCCTACGATCTGTCTGCTTTACGACCCTCCTAACACTGGTTTACCAACAGCATCAGGCTGGGAGAGTTCAGGCTAAACTCTCAATGCTAGGTAAACAGGGAAAACCTCCTCCCGCCCACAGTCCGCTTTATTACAGGAAATGACAAGAGGTTGAGGCAAACACCAACCGACAAATAGGTGACTTGTGTAACATGTCACTGATAATGTGAGGAAAATGTCAGTTAGAATGTTAAACAGAACTGGTGTTGATGTAACAATGAACTAACTAGATGATCTATTGTTCTGACAGGTAGCAGGCTCTAGTCAAGATGCTATAGCTAGCAGGCTCTAGTCAAGATGCTATAGCTAGCAGGCTCTAGTCAAGATGCTATAGCTAGCAGGCTCTAGTCAAGATGCTATAGCTAGCAGGCTCTAGTCAAGATGCTATAGCTAGCAGGCTCTAGTCAAGATGCTATAGCTAGCAGGCTCTAGTCAAGATGCTATAGCTAGCAGGCTCTAGTCAAGATGCTATAGCTAGCAGGCTCTAGTCAAGATGCTATAGCTAGCAGGCTCTAGTCAAGATGCTATAGCTAGCAGGCTCTAGTCAAGATGCTATAGCTAGCAGGCTCTAGTCAAGATGCTATAGCTAGCAGGCTCTAGTCAAGATGCTATAGCTAGCAGGCTCTAGTCAAGATGCTATAGCTAGCAGGCTCTAGTCAAGATGCTATAGCTAGCAGGCTCTAGTCAAGATGCTATAGCTAGCAGGCTCTAGTCAAGATGCTATAGCTAGCAGGCTCTAGTCAAGATGCTATAGCTAGCAGGCTCTAGTCAAGATGCTATAGCTAGCAGGCTCTAGTCAAGATGCTATAGCTAGCAGGCTCTAGTCAAGATGCTATAGCTAGCAGGCTCTAGTCAAGATGCTATAGCTAGCAGGCTCTAGTCAAGATGTTATAGCTAGCAGGCTCTAGTCAAGATGTTATAGGTAGCAGGCTCTAGTCAAGATGTTATAGGTAGCAGGCTCTAGTCAAGATGCTATAGGTAGCAGGCTCTAGTCAAGATGTTATACACTACTGTTCAAAAGTTTAAGGGAATATCTACATAGGTGTACAGAGGCCCATTATCAGCAACCATCACTCCTGTGTTCCAATGGCACGATATGTTAGCTAATCCAAGTTTATCATTTTAAAAAGTCTAATTGATCATTAGAAAACCCTTTTGCATGTTAGCACAGCTAAAAACTGTTGTTCTGATTAAAGAAGCAATAAAACTGGCCTTCTCTAGACTAGTTGAGTATCTGGAGCATCTGCAATTGTGGGTTCGATTACAGGCTCAAAATGGCCAGAAACAAAAGACTTTCTTCTGAAACTCATCACTCTATTCTTGTTCTGAGAAATGAAGCATGGCTCTTCATGAAGGCCATGCGAGAAATTGCAAAGAAACTGAAGATCTAGTACAACGCTGTGTACTACTCCCTTCACAGAACAGCGCAAACTGGCCCTAACCAGAATAGAAAGAGGAGTGGGAGGCCCCGGTGCACAACTGAGCAAGAGGACAAGTACATTAGAGTGTCTAGTTTGAGAAACAGACGCCTCACACGTTCTCAACAAGAAGCTTCATAAAATAGTACCCGCAAAACACCAGTCTCAATGTCAACAGTGAAGAGGTGACTCCGGGATGCTGGCCTTCTAGGCAGAGTTGCAAAGAAAAAGCCATATCTCAAACTGGCCAATAAAAAGAAAAGATTAAGATTGGCAAAAGAACACAGACACTGGACAGAGGAAGATTGGAAAAAAGTGTTATGGACAGTCTAATCTAAGTTTGAGGTGTTCGGATCACAAAGAACATTCATGAAACGCAGAAAAAATGAAAAGATGCTGGAGGAGTGCTTGACGCCATCTGTCAAACATTGTGGAGGCAATGTGATGGTCGGCGGTGTTTTGGTGGTGGTAAAGTGGGAGATTTGTACAGGGTAAAAGGGATCTTGAAGAAGGAAGGCTATCACTCCATTTTGCAACGCCATGCCATACCCTGTGGACGGTGCTTAATTGGAGCCAATTTCCTCCTACAACAGGACAATGACCCAAAGCACAGCTCCAAACTATGCAAAAACTATTTAGGGAAGAAGCAGTCAGCTGGTATTCTGTCTATAATGGAGTGGCCTGCACAGTCACCAGATCTCAACCCTATTGAGCTGTTGTGGGAGCAGCTTGACCGTATGGTACGTAAGAAGTGCCCATCAAGCCAATCCAATTTGTGGGAGGTGCTTCAGGAAGCATGCATGGGGTTACCTCAACGAATTGACAACTAGAATGCCAAAGGTCTGCAAGGCTGTAATTGCTGCAAATGGGGGATTCTTTGACAAAAGCAACGTTGGAAGGATACTAATATTTAATTTAAAAACAATTTTTATAACCTTGTCAACATCTTGACTATATTTCCTATTCATTTTGCAACTCATTTCATGTTTGTTTTCATGGAAAACAAGGACATTTCTAAGTGACCCCAAACTTTTGAACAGTAGTGTAGCTAGCAGGCTCTAGTCACAATGTTGTAGCTAGCATGCTCTAGTCACAATGTTGTAGCTAGCATGCTCTAGTCACAATGTTGTAGCTAGCAGGCTCTAGTCACAATGTTGTAGCTAGCAGGCTCTAGTCACAATGTTGTAGCTAGCAGGCTCTAGTCACAATGTTGTAGCTAGCAGGCTCTAGTCACAATGTTGTAGCTAGCATGCTCTAGTCACAATGTTGTAGCTAGCAGGCTCCAGTCACGATTTTATAGCTAGCTGGCTCTAGTAAAGATTCTCTACCAGGCTCTAGCATGGAAAAAGCCTCATCACAGCTGGTGGAGTGATACACACAACACAAGCCTTTTTGTTGTGACAGACAGGCAGCCAGGTCCCCATCACCACGGTAACAGTAGCTCTCTGTTCCGGCCAGACCACTTGATTACACCAACACAGTTCCACTTAACAGGCAGAGAGGAGCACAGAACAAGAGAGGAGCTACATCATATGAAATGGCACAGATCAACAATGAAGAAAAGCCCTTATTATTATGACACATGTAAAGGGAATGAATAGCACTGGACAGAGGCTTAATAAAGACATGTTGTTTATCAAAATGTTATTTTCTTAAGTGTCTCTCCTAAATGCATGAGTTCACACACTTGGACTGCTCTTCCATGTCAGTTCTCTCAGTGTGCAGACAGACAGAAGCTGTAACGTGGTGTGTGTGAGGGAGAAGTTAGCAAGCTGTTCTGTACGTAACAGATGGGGTTTGTATTCATCCAGAAGGAGCCAGTGTCCTACAGACTGTCTTTCCCTTTGTCCCTGAAGCAGGATCCCAGTCCACAGATCCCAGTCCACATGGCTATGTCCAGATGTTTGTTTTCTCACAGGAAGGACAGTAGTAGCGGTTTCTTCTTCTATTTAATTCACATCATTCACTCTACCAGAGGAGGTGCTGCTACTGTGATCCATATCCACCCAGTATAGACTGTACATCTCTGTCATAATATGGGCCTTTATAGAGTAGTTTCATCCACAGTAGTAATTCATTCATTCCTGTATCAACTCAACACGTCGTCCACAGCATCATGTAAGCCATCCAGTCTATATGTCTCTGTTGTGATGTGGGCCGTTATACAGTTGACTTTATACTGTACTCATCCATATCCATCTGTACTCATCCATATCCACTCAGTATAGAATCTATCCATCTGTACTCATCCATATCCACTCAGTATAGAATCTATCCATCTGTACTCATCCATATCCACTCAGTATAGAATCTATCCATCTGTACTCATCCATATCCACTCAGTATAGAATCTATCCATCTGTACTCATCCATATCCACTCAGTATAGAATCTATCCATCTGTACTCATCCATATCCACTCAGTATAGAATCTATCCATCTGTACTCATCCATATCCACTCAGTATAGAATCTATCCATCTGTACTCATCCATATCCACTCAGTATAGAATCTATCCATCTGTATTAACACACACTTATCCGCTCCGTATATGGTTTGAGCTTGTACGTCTTGTTTCATACATGGATCTCATCATCCTCGTCCTCCAAGAAGGAAGAAAACTTTCCCAGCTCCTCCTCCTCAGGTGGGGCGCTGAAAGTGGCACTGTCCGTATCCCCCCCGTGGAGCTGTCCGTCTGGTTTCCCCTGCTCCACGTGGGCGGAGCCAGAGGCGGAGCTTGACACAGAACAGGTATCTAATTGGTGCTGCAGGTGTTTAGGGCGGGGCTCTGGGGTGTACTCTGGGGTGTAGGGTGCTCCCTCATCCTCTCCCACCTCAGGTTCTACAGAGCTGGTTGGACTCACAGGTACAGGGACCGCCTCCTCCTGCAGCAGCTCAGCTTCCGGTTCTTCTTCTTCTCCCTCCTCCTCTCCTCCCACCTCCCTCCCCAGGAGTAGTGTAGGAGAGGCCCGTCCCTCATTGCTCTTCCCCTCCTCGTATCCCAGATCATCATCCTCCTTCTCCATCACCCCCAGGATGTCCCCCAACATGGAGGGCCCCAGGTCGATGTGGAACGACATGACCGACACAGCGTGCTTCATCCCCCCTCCGTAGTACCCGCGGCTGGGGCTTGGCAGGTCAGTCAGCTCCCCAAAGCTCCTCTCATCCAGCTCCAGAGAGCGGGCCCCAGCAGCGGCCCCATTAGACGGCCAGGTACCTCCACCTCCATCCTGCTCATTCAGTTGTTTCAGTGGGCTGGATGAGAGGCTCTTAGGCACCCTGTGTCCTCCATCAACATGGTCACCGTTTTCATCATTGAGGAAGGGGAGAGACATGGCGTTCTTCACGAAGGTGGGCGAGCCACCGGGTGGCGCTAGCGAGCAGTCTCTCTGGTCCACCCTGGTGACGGACTGGGAGCGTTTGCTGCTGCGGAAGGTTCTGGATAAAAGGCCCGGGCGGGGGGAGTGGGGATGGGCCTGGGGTTCGGCCTGATGGGGGGCCTCCCCGGAGTGGGTGGAGAGGAAAGAGGTGTCCCCGAAGGCGTCCCCGCTGCGCCCCACGTGCATGGTGTGGCGGAAGTCCCCCAGGGGGGCGCTGATCATCTCCCGGGTCAGGTCCATACGGGAGCGGCGCTGTTTGGTCTGGGACGAACCAGATACCAGCTGCTTTAGGATGGGCATGGTTGCTGGTTGAGGTCACACACCTCGGACACTCACAGTCTGTCACACAGACACACACAGTCAGTCAGTCAGTCAGTCAGTAGCCCAGATCTCTTTCTTTGTAAGGAGTTCAAAGATAGAAGTGTTTGGGAAGTCTTCAAGGTAGATCCGTGTCACACTCATTGCAGTCCCCAGAAACAATAACACGTCTTCAGTTCCTGGGTGGCTCAATCTGAAAAGAAAGAGGGGAAAACAACATTAGATATATATGATCATGACAAGACATTGTTTCATACCATGTCATCGTATCACTGCTCTGAAACAAGAGTGGATAACAACACGTTTTAGATATAAACTCAGATCTGACACCCCTATATAAAATGGACCAGTGGTCCAGTCCAGTCTCCTGATGCATCCCAAACACCCCTATATAATGGACCAGTGGTCCAGTCCAGTCTCCTGATGCATCCCAAACACCCCTATATATAATGGACCAGTGGTCCAGTCCAGTCTCCTGATGCATCCCAAACACCCCTATATAATGGACCAGTGGTCCAGTCTGATGCATCCCAAACACCCCTCTATAATTGACCAGTGGTCCAGTCTAGAGCTCGACTGATTAAAATTGGCATGGCCGATTAATTAGGGCCGATTTTAAGTTTTCATAACAATCGTTAATAAGCGTTTTTGGACGCCAATTACATTGCAATCCACGAGGAAACTGTGTGGCAGGCTAACCACCTGTTACGTGAGTGTAGAGTCAAAAGGACCTTAGTGGTACTAGGGTTGCCACCCGTTCGATAAAATACGGAACGGTTCCGTATTTCACTGAAAGAATAAACGTTTTGTTTTCGAAATTATAGTTTCCGGATTTGACCATATTAATGACCAAAGGCTCGTATTTCTGTGTGTTTATTATAATTAAGTATATGATTTGATAGAGCAGTCTGACAGAGCAGTGGTAGGCAGCAGCAGGCTCGTAAGCATTCATTCAAACAGCACTTTCCTGCATTTGCCAGCAGCTCTTAGCAATGCTGGGATGCACAGCGCTGTTTATGACTTCAAGCCTATCAACTCCTGAGATTAGGCTGGCAATACTAAAGTGCCTATAAGAACATGCAATAGTCAAAGATATATGAAATAAAATGGTAGAGAGAGAAATAGTTGACGCGGCATAATTCCTATAATAACCACAACCTAAAACTCCTTAACTGGGAATATTGAACCACCAGCTTTCATATGTTCTGAGCCTCCCACCAAATTTAACGTTTCCTTATTTATTTGAGACTAAATAGATTTTATTTATGTATTATATTAAGGTGAAATAAATAAAGTGTTCATTGTTCATTCAGTATTTTTGTAATTGTCATTACAAATATATATATATATAAAAATTGTCCGATTAAAATCGGTATCGGCGTTGAAAAATCACAATCGGTTAACCCCTAGTCTAGTCTCCTGATGCATGCCAAACACCCCTTTATAAATGGACCAGTGGTACAGTCCAGTCTCCTGATGCATCCCAAACACCCCTATATAATGGACCAGTGGTACAGTCCAGTCTCCTGATGCATCCCAAACACCCCTTTATAAATGGACCAGTGGTACAGTCCAGTCTCCTGCTGCACCACCAGGTGCCAGAGAGAGATCCCTCCGGGTCAGTCAGACAGGAACACAAACAGAGACAGTTCAATCAGTAATACTGATAGCCGTGCTGCAGTGGAACAGAACCCATCCTGGAGGACAGTTTAGGCTACTAACTTATTCATCTGTAGTTTAACCTTCATTTTGCTGTGAAATAACATGTAAACAGCAGTACATATCCCAGATTGTACATTTAAAAGAACAGCAGTCATTATCCTATATTGTACCTTTAACATTATTTATTGCAGTGAAATGATCGATCGAACAAGAGCCGTAACTATCTCAGACTTGATGTTTAAAAGAACGTTTCACAGCCAACACAAAATGTAAACTCACATTAAACCAATAACCGACTAAGAATCTAAGAGGCTAAAACGTCTAATTACAGGAAGCATAAGCATTCATGGTTCAACCCTGGAATGATAACTAACACCGCTCTGGCATCTACATTTGACATGATACGTGGCCCTAATGGCACCATATTCCCTACATAGTGCACTACTTTAGACCAGGGCCCAGTGGCACCCTATTCCCTACATAGGGCCCTGGTCTAAAGTAGTGCACTATGTAGGGAATAGGGTGCCACTGGGCCCTGGTCTAAAGTAGTGCACTATTGCACCATATTCCCTACATAGTGCACTACTTTAGACCAGGGCCCATTGTGCTCTGTACAAAAGAAGTGTACTATTATAGGGTATATTTGGGGCACTTTTTTTTTAAGTGCATTGAAAATGACATTGAACAGTAGGGGAGTATACTGCCACCATGCATTGAAATTGAGGTTCAAAACCCCAGACCACAGTACTATATGAACACAGAAAGGAAGGGTTAAACCCCAGACCACAGTACTATATGAACACAGAAAGGAGGGGCCAAACTGTTAAACCCCAGACCACAGTACTATATGAACACAGAAAGGAAGGGCCAAACTGTTAAACCCCAGACCACAGTACTATATGAACACAGAAAGGAAGGGCCAAACTGTTAAACCCCAGACCACAGTACTATATGAACACAGAAAGGAAGGGCCAAACTGTTAAACCCCAGACCACAGTACTATATGAACACAGAAAGGAAGGGCCAAACTGTTAAACCCCAGACCACAGTACTATATGAACACAGAAAGGAAGGGCCAAACTGTTAAACCCCAGACCACAGTACTATATGAACACACAGAGAAAGAGCCTAACTGTTAAACCCCAGACCACAGTACTATATGAACACAGAAAGGAAGGGCCAAACTGTTAAACCCTAGACCACAATATCACAGTATTACTGATTGAACTGTCTTTGTTTGTGTTCCTGTCTGTCTGACTGACCCGGAGGGATCTCTCTCTGGCACCAGGTGGTGCAGCAGGAGACTGGACTGTACCACTGCTACATTATAGAGGGGTGTTTGGGATCCATCAGGAGACTGGACTAGAAAAGCCAAACTGTTAAACCCCAGACCAGACCTATATGAACACACAGAGAAAGAGCCTAACTGTTAAACCCCAGACCAGACCTATATGAACACACAGAGAAAGAGCCTAACTGTTAAACCCCAGACCAGGCCTATATGAACACACAGAGAAAGAGCCAGACTGTTAAACCCCAGACCACAGTGTTATATCTGTCAAAGAACGCACATCTGCACAGTTTCACATTGTACATCACTCTGTCGTTTAATGACATGTGCCACTCATTCTGACAAGCCATTCATCCGTAAAGCAGCACACTGCCGTAACCCATAACAACGTACAGTACGACCAACAGCATGTCGTACCGTACATCACACACAGTCATATATGAACACAGAGAGAAAGGGCCAAACTGTTGCCAATGGCCTTATAATACTACTTAATGGTGGAAAAAGCTCAATGTTCTATTTTGACTTTGAAAATGTCCTTGTCATCGTTGTAGACACAACAGTAGCATAATGTAGTGTAAACAGTGAAAAATAGCCTCGACCGGAGGGAACAGACCAGATCAGGCTCATAGAGGCCATGCTGCTTTTAGGGAACAGACCAGATCAGGCTCATAGAGGCCATGCTGCTTTTAGGGAACAGACCAGATCAGGCTCATAGAGGCCATGCTGCTTTTAGGGAACAGACCAGATCAGGCTCATAGAGGCCATGCTGCTTTTAGTGAACAGACCAGACCAGGCTCATAGAGGCCATGCTGCTTTTAGTGAACAGACCAGACCAGGCTCATAGAGGCCATGCTGCTTTTAGTGAACAGACCAGACCAGGCTCATAGAGGCCATGCTGCTTTTAGTGAACAGACCAGATCAGGCTCATAGAGGCCATGCTGCTTTTAGTGAACAGACCAGATCAGGCTCATAGAGGCCATGCTGCTTTTAGTGAACAGACCAGATCAGGCTCATAGAGGCCATGCTGCTTTTAGTGAACAGACCAGATCAGGTTCATAGAGGCCATGCTGCTTTTAGTGAACAGAGAACTATGCCCTTCAGCTAGGGAAGGCAGGTGATTCAGTAGGAGTATGTATGTGTGTGTGTGTGTGTGTGTGTGTGTGTGTGTGTGTGTGTGTGTGTGTGTGTGTGTGTGTGTGTGTGTACTCAGAGCATTCCTCCAGGAGAGAGAGATGAGTCCTGACAGGCAGCTGACCTGACAACGTACGTTACTGCATCACTGTTATGACCTACAGTGTTCAGACCAGACTCTTCTACTGCCCTGACATCACCCCTATAGTCACCCCAGGCTGCTGCTGCTATAGTCACCCCAGGCTGCTGCTGCTATAGTCACCCCAGGCTGCTGCTGCTATAGTCACCCCAGGCTGCTGCTGCTATAGTCACCCCAGGCCGCTGCTATAGTCACCCCAGGCCGCTGCTATAGTCACCCCAGGCCGCTGCTATAGTCACCCCAGGCCGCTGCTATAGTCACCCCAGGCCGCTGCTATAGTCACCCCAGGCTGCGTCTATAGTCACCCCAGGCTGCGTCTATAGTCACCCCAGGCTGCGTCTATAGTCACCCCAGGCTGCGTCTATAGTCACCCCAGGCTGCTGACCTGAAGAAGAGGAGCAGTACAATAGAAAACAGGTTGGCTAATAGAAAGAGCTGCAGTGCTTCTGTGAAACATGTGAAAGTCAACCAGGAAACACATGAAAATGATGCAACATGCCATGCTGAAAGCCCACCCTAATGAGGGTCCCTACAAATCAATATGTACCACACAGACCTACATACATAGTACACAAATGATTACGCTCAAATAATGCCTCAACCCATCACCCATGTACTGACCTGTCCACTGCTTCAACCCATCACCCATGTACTGACCTGTCCACAGCTTCAACCCATCACCCATGTACTGACCTGTCCACAGCTTCAACCCATCACCCATGTACTGACCTGTCCACAGCTTCAACCCATCACCCATGTACTGACCTGCTCCACTGCTTCAACCCATCACCCATGTACTGACCTGCTCCACTGCTTCAACCCATCACCCATGTACTGACCTGCTCCACTGCTTCAACCCATCCCCCATGTACTGACCTGCTCCACTGCTTCAACCCATCACCCATGTACTGACCTGCTCCACTGCTTCAACCCATCACCCATGTACTGACCTGCTCCACTGCTTCAACCCATCCCCCATGTACTGACCTGCTCCACTGCTTCAACCCATCACCCATGTACTGACCTGCTCCACTGCTTCAACCCATCACCCATGTACTGACCTGCTCCACTGCTTCAACCCATCACCCATGTACTGACCTGCTCCACTGCTTCAACCCATCACCCATGTACTGACCATGTACTCCACTGCTTCAACCCATCACCCATGTACTGACCTGCTCCACTGCTTCAACCCATCACCCATGTACTGACCTGCTCCACTGCTTCAACCCATCACCCATGTACTGACCTGCTCCACAGCTTCAACCCATCACCCATGTACTGACCTGCTCCACTGCTTCAACCCATCACCCATGTACTGACCTGCTCCACTGCTTCAACCCATCACCCATGTACTGACCTGCTCCACAGCTTCAACCCATCACCCATGTACTGACCTGCTCCACTGCCAATCCCTGTATCTGATCACGCTGCTGTCTTTTCCTTTCTTTACTCCTCACTCCTTCCAGAACTCTCTCCTCCTAGCTCTGCTCTCATAACACATTTACAAAGTCTCGGTTTAGAATGGGTGGTGGTGGTGGGGAGGAAGCCACAGATTTTGACTGCCGAGGTTTCCTGGTAGCAGGCAGCAGGGTGCAGCCCAGCAGAGCCGTCGACCTCGTTCTCGCTCTCTCTCCGAGGCTCCGCCCCTCTGCCAGTCGAGGCATAGCCTCAATCCACTTCCTGTTTACAATGCCTTCACCTGCTGTTGTCTCCACGGCAACTACAGTCCTGCTGCTTCTGTCTCCGTGATTACCAACCCCCCCTGCAAGGCAAGCGGATGACCCTACTTCCTGTCTGAGTGAATGTCTGAGGGCTGCAGAGGCATCAAGTGTGTGTGTGTGTGTGTGTGTGTGTGTGTGTGTGTGTGTGTGTGTGTGTGTGTGTGTGTGTGTGTGTGTGTGTGTGTGTGTGTGTGTGTGTGTACATTACAGAGGCATCAGGTGTGTGTGTGTGTGTACATTGCAGAGGCATCAAGTGTGTGTGTGTGTGTGTGTACATTGCAGAGGCATCAAGTGTGTGTGCCGCAAAAGGCATCAGCCTTCAACCAAAAAGCTTTGCACGCATGCTAATACACGTTCCTCTTCCTGGTCTACGCCACATGTCCTCTTCCTGGTCTACGCCACATGCCCTCTTCCTGGTCTACGCCACATGCCCTCTTCCTGGTCTACGCCACATGCCCTCTTCCTGGTCTACGCCACATGCCCTCTTCCTGGTCTACGCCACATGCCCTCTTCCCGGTCTACGCCACATGCCCTCTTCCCGGTCTACGCCACATGCCCTCTTCCCGGTCTACGCCAGATGCCCTCTTCCCGGTCTACGCCAGATGCCCTCTTCCCGGTCTACGCCAGATGCCCTCTTCCCGGTCTACGCCAGATGCCCTCTGCCCGGTCTACGCCAGATGTCCTCTTCCTGGTCTACGCCAGATGTCCTCTTCCTGGTCTACACCAGATGTCCTCTTCCTGGTCTACACCAGATGTCCTCTTCCTGGTCTACACCAGATGTCCTCTTTCTTACAAGAAGTCCTTTGAGCAGTGAAAAGCCATAGCTTGCCGGTCCCTGGTTTGGAAAAGACTGAGAAACACTGCACTGATATTCACCACAAGTAATACATTTGATAAGATACCCACTTCACCTTGACTTGCTTTTCTTGGTACACACTGCACAGCATGTTAAAAACCCTGACTAATAGAGTGAAAGTACACTGCTCAAAAAAATAAAGGGAACACTTAAACAACACAATGTAACTCTAAGTCAATCACACTTCTGTGAAATCAAACTGTCCACTTAGGAAGCAACACTGATTGACAATAAATTTCACATGCTGTTGTGCAAATGGAATAGACAAAAGGTGGAAATTATAGGCAATTAGCAAGACACCCCCAAAAAAGGAGTGATTCTGCAGGTGGTGACCACAGACCACTTCTCAGTTCCTATGCTTCCTGGCTGATGTTTTGGTCACTTTTGAATGCTGGCGGTGCTCTCACTCTAGTGGTAGCATGAGACGGAGTCTACAACCCACACAAGTGGCTCAGGTAGTGCAGTTCATCCAGGATGGCACATCAATGCGAGCTGTGGCAAAAAGGTTTGCTGTGTCTGTCAGCGTAGTGTCCAGATCATGGAGGCGCTACCAGGAGACAGGCCAGTACATCAGGAGACGTGGAGGAGGCCGTAGGAGGGCAACAACCCAGCAGCAGGACCGCTACCTCCGCCTTTGTGCAAGGAGGTGCACTGCCAGCGCCCTGCAAAATGACCTCCAGCAGGCCACAAATGTGCATGTGTCTGCTCAAACGGTCAGAAACAGACTCCATGAGGGTGGTATGAGGGCCCGACGTCCACAGGTGGGGGTTGTGCTTACAGCCCAACACCGTGCAGGACGTTTGGCATTTGCCAGAGAACACCAAGATTGGCAAATTCGCCACTGGCGCCCTGTGCTCTTCACAGATGAAAGCAGGTTCACACTGAGCACATGAGCACATGTGACAGACGTGACAGAGTCTGGAGACACCGTGGAGAACGTTCTGCTGCCTGCAACATCCTCCAGCATGACCGGTTTGGCGATGGGTCAGTCATGGTGTGGGGTGGCATTTCTTTGTGGGGCCGCACAGCCCTCCATGTGCTCGCCAGAGGTAGCCTGACTGCCATTAGGTACCGAGATGAGATCCTCAGACCCCTTGTGAGACCATATGCTGACACATGCACATTTGTGGCCTGCTGGAGGTCATTTTGCAGGGCGCTGGCAGTGCACCTCCTTGCACAAAGGCGGAGGTAGCGGTCCTGCTGCTGGGTTGTTGCCCTCCTACGGCCTCCTCCACGTCTCCTGATGTACTGGCCTGTCTCCTGGTAGCGCCTCCATGCTCTGGACACTACGCTGACAGACACAGCAAACCTTTTTGCCACAGCTCGCATTGATGTGCCATCCTGGATGAACTGCACTACCTGAGCCACTTGTGTGGGTTGTAGACTCCGTCTCATGCTACCACTAGAGTGAGAGCACCGCCAGCATTCAAAAGTGACCAAAACATCAGCCAGGAAGCATAGGAACTGAGAAGTGGTCTGTGGTCACCACCTGCAGAATCACTCCTTTTTTGGGGGTGTCTTGCTAATTGCCTATAATTTCCACCTTTTGTCTATTCCATTTGCACAACAGCATGTGAAATTTATTGTCAATCAGTGTTGCTTCCTAAGTGGACAGTTTGATTTCACAGAAGTGTGATTGACTTAGAGTTACATTGTGTTGTTTAAGTGTTCCCTTTATTTTTTTGAGCAGTGTATATCAGTAGTCTCCTGATGTCAGAGAAATCCATTATGACACCGACTGCACATATGTTGGCAGCCAGATAGATCTAATAACACCAGCCATGTTATGGAACAACATCCGTCTAGCTGTAGTGAGTAAATAAAAGTCTGTTTTAGTTTCCATGACAAGTGATGTTTCTGTTGATAGGCTGGTCTAAAACACACAAACACAGGGGCTACAGCGGATACATAACCAAACATGTTTGTTGTTACCCAGCATCCTCCACTGACATGCTTGTATGGAAAGAAAATGGAAGCAGGAATAATTCAAAGCATGCCAGACAAAGAGAGCTGTATATTTATGAGACACTGCTTCTGGGTGGCATGATGATGATCTGACAGGAAAGCAACCAGTACATGAAAGATGTAGTTGTCCAATGGAAAGAAACAAAAAAAGCCCTACCTCCTCCTCCCACAAGCCCCCCCTCCCTCTACTCCTCCCCTCAGGCCTCAATCACACACACTCCCGCCCCATCTATGCCCCCACTCTCCCTTCCTCTCTCTCTCCCTCCCTTTACTCCTCCCCTCAGGCCTCAAGCACGCGCTGCCTTAATGGCACCGACATGGGGACCCAGGTGTTAAGTTTACTACAAGCTCTACTCAAGAGTCTGAGGATTGCGCTGTCGTTTTTTTGTCACAAAAAAGGGGCGGCTCCTTGTAATACGCTCCGGCATTCGACTGACTTCTTTACTGCGTGAACATTTTGACGCGTCTCAGGCCTTCCACAGACGTGGGGCAGTGTTGTCGCTTGGTTCCTTTATCTGATCTATACAGTATATAGGCTATTCATCAAAGAAGCCTATTTTGCATTGATAACCAAATATAATCTCAGCGAATGTTCAAACAGTAAACCAAACAACAAGAATGTAACTTATTTATTTTGTACATAATGTTGCCGCTACTGTCTCTTATGACCAAAAATCTTTTCTAGACTGCGATTCAGGACTGCGATTACTCACCACGGACTAGCAGAATCCTCTTTTTCCTTTCACGACTCTGACGAGCCCGACACGAAGGATATGCTGCTTCCTCGGGAACAGGCCCCGATCCCCGTGAAGAGGCGGCGGAGAAAGAGGGGCCGAAGGTCCGGCTGCCTTCTGAGAATTCGCAGGCGATCTAATAAAACACCCACTTCCCTCGATTCTGCTAGCAAACATGCAATCTTTGGACAATAAAATGGACGAGTTATTGGGAAGATTAAACTACCAACTGGACATTAAAAACTGCAACATCTTATGCTTCATGGAGTCGTGGCTGAACGACGACAATATCAACATACTGGTTATACGATGTACCGGCAGGATAGAACAGCAGCGTCTGGTAAGACAAGGCGCGGCGGGCTATGTATTTTTGTAAACAACAGCTGGTGCACGATATCTAAGGAAGTCTCAAGCTATTGCTCGCCTGAGGTAGAGTTTCTCATGATAAGCTGTAGACCACACTACCTACCGAGAGAGTTCATCTGTATACATACCACCACAGTCAGAGGCTGGCATTAAGACAGCATTGAATGAGCTGTATTCCGCCATGAGCAAACGCTCACCCAGAGGTGGCGCTCCTAGTAGCTGGGGACTTTAATACAGGGAAACTTAAATCCGTTTTACCTCATTTCTATCAGCATTTTAAATGTGCAACCAAAGAAAAAATAACTCTGGACCACCTATACTTTACACATACAGACGCGTACAAAGCTCTCCCTCGCCCTCCATTTGGCAAATCTGATCATTATTCTATCCTCCTAATTCCTGCTTACAAGCAAAATTTAAAGCAGGAAGCACCAGTGACTAGATCAATAAAAAAAGTGGTCAGATGTAGCAGATGCTAAGCTACAGGACTGTTTTTCTAGCACAGACTGGAATATGTTCCGGGATTCCTCCGATGGCATTGAGGAGTACACCACATCAGTCATCGGCTTCATCAATAAGTGCGTCGATGATGTCATCCTCACAGTGACCGTACATACATACCCCAACCAGAAGCCATGGATTACAGGCAACATCCACACTGAGCGAAAGGCTGGAGCTGCCGCTTTCAAGGAGCGAGACTCTAACCTGGACGCTTATAAGAAATCCCGCTATGCCCTCCGACAAAGCATCAAACAGGCAAAGCATCAATACAGGACTAAGATTGAATCGTACTACACCGGCTCTGACACTCGTCGGATGTGGCGAGGCTTGCAAACCATTACAGACTAGCACAGCCGAGAGCTGCCCAGTGACACGAGCCTACCAGACGAGCTAAACTACTTCTATGCTTATTTTGAGTATAATAACACTGGAATGTATGAGCGCAACAGCTGTTCCGGAAGACTGTGTGATCACACTCTGTGCAGCCGATGTGAGTAAGACCTTTAAACAGCTCAACATTCACAAGGCCGCAGGGCCAGATGGATTACCAGGACATGTACTGCGAGCATGCGCTGACCAACTGGCAAGTGCCTTCACTGACATTTTCAACCTCTCCATGTCCGAGTCTGTAATACCAACATGTTTTAAGCTAATTACCAAAGTGTTCTTCGGCACAGGGACAAGTTAACCTGCCTAAATGACTACCAACCCGTAGCACTCACGCCAGTAGCCATGAAGTGCCTTGAAAGGCTGGTCATGGATCACATCAACACCATCATCCCAGAAACCCTAGACCCACTTCAATTTGCATACCGCCCCAACAGATCCATAGATGATGCAATCTTTATTGCACTCCACACTGCCCTTTCCCACCTGGACAAAAGGAACACCTATGTGAGATTGCTATTTGACTACAGCTCAGCATTCAACACCACAGTGCCCTCAAAGCTCATCAATAAGCTAAGGACCCTGGGACTAAACACCTCCCTCAGCAACTGGATCCTGGACTTCCTGACGGGCCGCCCCCCAGGTAACAACACATCTGCCACGCTGATCCTCAACACAGGGGCCCCTCAGGGATGCGTAATCAGTCAGCTCCTGTACTCCATGTTCAATCATGACTGCACGGCCAGGCACGTCTCCAACACCATCATTCAATTTGCCGATGACACAAGTGGTAGGCCTGATCACCGACAGCGACGAGACGGCCTATAGGGAGGTCAGAGACCTGGCCGTGTGGTGCCAAAACAACAACCTCATCGACCGGGCTGCAGTGGAGCAGGATGAGAGCTTCAAGTTCCTTGGTGTCCACATCACCAACAAACTAACATGGTCCAAGTACACCAAGACAGTCATGAAGAGGGCACGACAAAACCCATTCCCCCTCAGGAGAAAATACTTGGCATGGGTTCTCAGATCCTCAAATGGTTCTACAGCTGCGAGCATCCTGACTGGTTGCATCACTGCTTGGTATGGCAACTGCTCAGCTTCCGACCGCAAGGCACTACAGAGGGTAGTGCGAACGGCCCAGTGCATCACCGGGGCCAAGCTTCCTGCCATCCAGGACCTCTATCCCAGGCGGTGTCAGAGGAAGGCCCTAAAAATTGTCAAAGACTCCAGCCACCCTAGTCATAGACTGTTCTCTCTGCTACCGAACGGCAAGCGGTACCGGAGCGCCAAGTCTAGGTCCAAGAGGCTTCTAAACAGCTTCTACCCCCAAGCAATAAGACTCCTGAACATCTAATCAAATGGCTACCCAGACTATTTGCAGTGCCCCCCTCTTTTACACCGCTGCTACTCTGTTGTCATCTATGTATTATCACTTTAATAAAACTCTACCTACATGTACAAACTACCTCAAATAACCAGTGCCCATTGACTCTGTACCAGTACCCCCCTGTTTATATAGTCTCGCTGTTGTTATTTCACTGCTGCTCTTTAATTACTTAGTTACTTTTATCTCTTATCTGAATTTTTTGAAACTGCATTGTTGGTTAGGGGCTCGTAAGTAAGCATTTCACTGTAAGGTGAAATGTTGTATTCGGCGCATGTGACTAATACAATTTGATTTGATTTTAAAAGGCTAGCAAGCTTGTAATGTTTTTACCCAGGCTAAAGCCAGCTAGTCGGGCTGCCAGCTAGTCGGGCTGCCAGCTAGCTACTACTAGCAAGCTTGTTATGTTTTTACCCAGGCTAAAGCCAGCTAGTCGGGCTGCCAGCTAGTCGGGCTGCCAGCTAGTCGGGCTGCCAGCTAGTCGGGCTGCCAGCTAGCTACTACTAGCAAGCTTGTTATGTTTTTACCCAGGCTAAAGCCAGCTAGTCGGGCTGCCAGCTAGCTACTACTAGCAAGCTTGTTATGTTTTTATCCAGGCTAAAGCCAGCTAGTCGGGCTGCCAGCTAGTCGGGCTGCCAGCTAGTCGGACTGCCAGCTAGCTACTACTAGCAAGCTTGTTATGTTTTTACCCAGGCTAAAGCCAGCTAGTCGGGCTGCCAGCTAGTCGGGCTGCCAGCTAGCTACTACTAGCAAGCTTGTTATGTTTTTACCCAGGCTAAAGCCAGCTAGTCGGGCTGCCAGCTAGTCGGGCTGCCAGCTAGCTACTACTAGCAAGCTTGTAATGTTTTTACCCAGGCTAAAGCCAGCTAGTCGGGCTGCCAGCTAGTCGGACTGCCAGCTAGCTACTACTAGCAAGCTTGTTATGTTTCTACCCAGGCTAAAGCCAGCTAGTCGGGCTGCCAGCTAGTCGGACTGCCAGCTAGCTACTACTAGCAAGCTTGTTATGTTTTTACCCAGGCTAAAGCCAGCTAGTCGGGCTGCCAGCTAGTCGGGCTGCCAGCTAGCTACTACTAGCAAGCTTGTTATGTTTTTACCCAGGCTAAAGCCAGCTAGTCGGGCTGCCAGCTAGTCGGGCTGCCAGCTAGTCGGGCTGCCAGCTAGTCGGGCTGCCAGCTAGCTACTACTAGCAAGCTTGTTATGTTTTTACCCAGGCTAAAGCCAGCTAGTCGGGCTGCCAGCTAGCTACTACTAGCAAGCTTGTTATGTTTTTATCCAGGCTAAAGCCAGCTAGTCGGGCTGCCAGCTAGTCGGGCTGCCAGCTAGTCGGACTGCCAGCTAGCTACTACTAGCAAGCTTGTTATGTTTTTACCCAGGCTAAAGCCAGCTAGTCGGGCTGCCAGCTAGTCGGGCTGCCAGCTAGCTACTACTAGCAAGCTTGTTATGTTTTTACCCAGGCTAAAGCCAGCTAGTCGGGCTGCCAGCTAGTCGGGCTGCCAGCTAGCTACTACTAGCAAGCTTGTAATGTTTTTACCCAGGCTAAAGCCAGCTAGTCGGGCTGCCAGCTAGTCGGACTGCCAGCTAGCTACTACTAGCAAGCTTGTTATGTTTCTACCCAGGCTAAAGCCAGCTAGTCGGGCTGCCAGCTAGTCGGACTGCCAGCTAGCTACTACTAGCAAGCTTGTTATGTTTCTACCCAGGCTAAAGCCAGCTAGTCGGGCTGCCAGCTAGTCGGACTGCCAGCTAGCTACTACTAGCAAGCTTGTTATGTTTCTACCCAGGCTAAAGCCAGCTAGTCGGGCTGCCAGCTAGTCGGACTGCCAGCTAGCTACTACTAGCAAGCTTGTTATGTTTTTACCCAGGCTAAAGCCAGCTGGTCGGGCTGCCAGCTAGTCGGGCTGCCAGCTAGCTACTACTAGCAAGCTTGTAATGTTTTTACCCAGGCTAAAGCCAGCTAGTCGGACTGCCAGCTAGCTAAACTAGCAAGGGAAGGCAAATCATTCAAAAGCAAATGCCATTCTATAATACACTTTTGCGAAAGGGTTATAAACCACAATTTGCAAAGACCAAGACCCCTCTACTTTCACTGCAAATGTGGGGAGCTGTACAAGACTATGTGTGTGTGTGTTGAATGTCAGATCATCAGTTGAGATGTTTCACAGTACCCAAAGTATGTTACGCATGGTTCATCTCTCTGACATCCTGCTAGCTCAGGCCCCATAATTCACTTCTGGGTCAAAGGTCAGGGTCGTGCTGAGTGTGTTGGGGTGTGGGAGGAAGGCATGTTTAGTCTGAATGTCTCTCCACCCTTTTCCATCTCTCTTTCTCATTATCTCTCGCTCTACCTCTCTCTCTCTGAACATTGTGAAATATGGTTTGCAACATACAGACTTTGGGATATTCCAGTATGTAAATCCCATAGGGGATAATGAATACTTTAGTACAGTGGTGACAGAACACTAATCTATGAATGTCCATTAAAGTACAGACACCCCAGCTGTTTCTCTTCTCTGTGTTCTGTCCCACGTGACATGGATGTTGCATTTTGTCAAAGAGCGTGTGTGTGTGTGTGTGTGTGTGTGTGTGTTGTAAACGTGTGTTTGAAAAGTCAATTCCCAAGCAGTGACCCCAGAGTTCCCACGGAGACTCACCAACAGCCTTCACACACACACGTTCCAATCCATCCCTAAATATGTTCCTCTTTTCCTCATCATGTGACATCTGGTCAGGAAGACACATTCTGGAATTCCAGAGGGTTTTCCCAACAGTATTCTTACCCTGGGAACGCCATGGAAACGCCGTGCTAACTTTGTCTGCTTCCCAAACGGCACCCTATTCCCTATGTAGTGCCCTTCTTTTGACCAGAGCCCATAGGGCCCATCACTATACAGGAAATAGAGTGCCATTTGGGGACGTGCACTCTAAATGTTAGGTGTTGATAGGTTACAAGACAGAATGATCAACGTATAGGTCTGAGGAAGGTTGTAAACCTGACTGTGGTATATTTCTGCTTCATTAAGAGCCAACATTATGGGGAGAGAAAGCCCTGAACACGAAGGCATCATGAGAAAGGGCAATGAGTGGGTTCCACAAGGCTTTAACCTTTCACGAGCCTCTACCCCGGGTCCGGGAGCACCCCCCACCCCCCCCACACACTAATTAGCATAGCTAGCATAGCTTCAAAAGTAGATAGTAGCATCTAAATATCATTAAATCACAAGTCCAAGACACCAGATGAAAGATACAGATCTTGTGAATAAAGCCACCATTTCAGATTTTTAAAATGTTTTACAGGGAAGACAAAATATGTAAATCTATTAGCTAAACACGTTAGCAAAATACACCACTATTCTAACTCCATCAGTTTCTTACTCCTTCAGGTGCTATCACCAATTCGGCTCAACTAAGATATTGATATCCACTAACCAAGAAAAAACCTCTTCAGATGACAGTCTGATAACATATTCATGGTATAGGATAGTTTTTGTTAGAAAAAAGTGCATATTTCAGGTAGAAATCACAGTTTACAATTGCACCGACCATCGCAAATCGACTAGAATTACTAGATAGAGCAACGTGTATGACCAATTTACTCATCATAAAACATTTCATAAAAATAGACAAAGCATAGCAATGGAAAGACCCAGTTCTTGTGATTTCAGACCATATTTCAGATTTTCTAAGCGTTTTTCAGCGAAAACACAATAAATCGATAAGTTAGCATACCACATGTGCAAACGTTACCAGAGCATCGATTCCAGCCAAAGAGCGCTATAACGTAATCACCGCCAAAATATATAAATTTTTTCACTAACCTTCTCAGAATTCTTCCGATGACACTCCTGTAACATCATTTTACAATATACATATACAGTTTGTTCGAAAAGGTGCATATTTAGCCATACAAAACCGTGGTTACACAATAAAAATACTAGGAAATCAAGCCTCAATATGTCTGACGTCATCTATCAGAGTGATCTAGTTTAATTGAAAGCTAATCATATACTTGACTAAAAAAATACAGGGTTTACAGGAATCGAAAGACAAATTAGTTCTTAATGCAACCGCTGATTTACATTTTTAAAATTATCCTTACTTTTCAATACAGGGTTCGCCAAGTGAAGCTATACCAAACAAAATGGCGAAATATGCGTTTAAAATATTTCGACAGAAACACGATTTATCATATTAAATATTGCTTACTTTGAGCTGTTCTTCCATCAGATTCTTGGGCAATGTATCCTTTCTATGTTATAAACGTCTTTTGGTCGATAGATGTCCTCTGTCCTTCGAAATGTCCACCACCAACGACCGACATCCCAAAACGTGTCCAAACTTTCAGAGTGCACGACAAATAAATTCCTCAGAATCGCACTAAACGGATATAAATTGCTATAAAACGGTTCAAATTAACTACATTATGATGTTTTTAACAACTATAACGACTGAAAACATGACCGGAGAAATATTGCTGGTTAGAAAACGATTTGGAACGAGGCAGGTCCGATGGCCTTCACGCTTCAGGCGCACGTTGAGAAAGGGGGGTCTCTGTACATTTTGGTCTTTTATAATGGCTGTGAATGTCCCATCGATTTCATTGAAAACGTGATGACGTACAGACACCCAGAGGAAGACGTAGGCAGTGTCGGTTTCTTCATAGCATTCACTGTCGCCTTAAAAACAGACCCCAGATCAGAGGTAAAAATTTCTGAAATCTGAACCCTGTCATGAAAAGTGCTGTAGAAATTGTTCTGTACCACTCAGAGACAAAATTCCAACTTCTATAGAAACTAGAAGGTGTTTTCTATCCAATAATAACAATAATATGCATATTGTACGATCAAGAATTTAGCACGAGGCAGTTTAATTTGGAGACACAAATATGCTAATGCGGAACAGCACCCCCTATAGTTCCAAGAAGTTAACTTTCAGCTTCCTCTAAGCAGATTTCCTCCACTTGAATCAGAGTGAATTAGAGGCAAAACACACTTGGCTTGATTGAGTTGAAAGACAAATGCTGTTGAGTTGTACTGTAGTTAGTAAAATAAGTTATTCCGTCACACACTGTGAGGAAATGACAGCAGTAACAGTTGTACTGTAGTTAGTAAAATAAGTTATTCCGTCACACACTGTGAGGAAATGACAGCAGTAACAGTTGTACTGTAGTTACTAAAATAAGTTATTCTGTCAGCCACTGTGAGGAAATGACAGCAGTAACAGTTGTACTGTAGTTACTAAAATAAGTTATTCCGTCAGCCACTGTGAGGAAATGACAGCAGTAACAGTTGTACTGTAGTTACTAAAATAAGTTATTCCGTCAGCCACTGTGAGGAAATGACAGCAGTAACCGTCGCTGTGGGAGCTGTAACCTGAGTTACGATGAGAAACATTCACTAATCTCCCTTCATAAATAACACTGTGCATTACGTTTTACAACCCTCTACTGAATACCCACTTCTTCAGATTACATAACTCTACATTACTAACAGCCCGGCTTCATTAGAGGGAGTTTTCTATACAGCTTCCTGGGTTTCAGGACCTACATCATTCTTCACATCCTTTCAATACACTCACACACCATTCATAAACATGACGCCTACATACCATTTCCCTAATTGAGTAGTGACAATACTTGACACACTTCCCTGATAATCAATTATTCCAGAGTGTATCCCCCTCCCCTCCCCCACCATGCGGCCCATCCAACCCCAGAGAAGGTGGGATCCCCCTCCCCCACCATGCAGCCCATCCAACCCCAGAGAAGGTGGTATCCCCCTCCCCCACCATGCTCCCATCCAACCCCAGAGAAGGTGGTATCCCCCTCCCCCACCATGCAGCCCCTCCAACCCCAGAGAAGGTGGTATCCCCCTCCCCCACCATGCAGCCCATCCAACCCCAGAGAAGGTGGTATCCCCCTCCCCCACCCTGCGTCCCATCCAACCCCAGAGAAGGTGGTATCCCCCTCCCCCACCATGCAGCCCATCCAACCCCAGAGAAGGTGGTATCCCCCTCCCCCACCATGCAGCCCATCCAACCCCAGAGAAGGTGGGATCCCCCTCCCCCACCCTGCGTCCCATCCAACCCCAGAGAAGGTGGTATCCCCCTCCCCCACCATGCAGCCCATCCAACCCCAGAGAAGGTGGTATCCCCCTCCCCCACCATGCTCCCATCCAACCCCAGAGAAGGTGGTATCCCCCTCCCCCACCATGCAGCCCCTCCAACCCCAGAGAAGGTGGGATCCCCCTCCCCCACCCTGCAGCCCATCCAACCCCAGAGAAGGTGGTATCCCCCTCCCCCACCCTGCGTCCCATCCAACCCCAGAGAAGGTGGTATCCCCCTCCCCCACCATGCAGCCCATCCAACCCCAGAGAAGGTGGGATCCCCCTCCCCCACCATGCAGCCCATCCAACCCCAGAGAAGGTGGTATCCCCCTCCCCCACCCTGCGTGCCATCCAACCCCAGAGAAGGTGGGATCCCCCTCCCCCACCATGCAGCCCATCCAACCCCAGAGAAGGTGGGATCCCCCTCCCCCACCATGCAGCCCATCCAACCCCAGAGAAGGTGGGATCCCCCTCCCCCACCATGCAGCCCATCCAACCCCAGAGAAGGTGGTATCCCCCTCCCCCACCCTGCGTCCCATCCAACCCCAGAGAAGGTGGGATCCCCCTCCCCCACCATGCGGCCCATCCAACCCCAGAGAAGGTGGCCAAAGCTGGGCAGTGGCACTCAGTCAGTCTGGACAGTCAGTCTGGAGCCAATAAAAACTACTGACGTGGATGGAGTGATGAAAGGAACAGGCTGTGCCAGAGTCCTAGCAGGCTGTGCCAGAGTCCTAGCAGGCTGTGCCAGAGTCCTAGCAGGCTGTGCCAGAGTCCTAGCAGGCTGTGCCAGAGTCCTAGCAGGCTGTGCCAGAGTCCTAGCAGGCTGTGCCAGAGTCCTAGCAGGCTGTGCCAGAGTCCTAGCAGGCTGCTGGGGCTGTGCCAGAGTCCTAGCAGGCTGTGCCAGAGTCCTAGCAGGCTGCTGGGGCCGGGCCAGAGTCCTAGCAGGCTGCTGGGGCCGGGCCAGAGTCCTAGCAGGCTGCGCCAGAGTCTTATACATGTATCTAGAGGTTTCTGTCTGAGCGTTCTGAGAGTACCACCATCTCCTCAGTAGCCAAGTGATAAGGCTCTGTAGCCACTACCACATGTCCGAGTTGCACGGTTTATTTCTGATAGGTTTGAAAACCTATGAAGATGTCCAGTGAAAGTAGATACGGCATTTGTTTGACAACACAATACCGACTTGGATGCACACTATCCCGAACGCTAATCAATAATAACATGTGAAATTCACTGCTGTGTTTTGTTTGTTTACGGCAGGTCATTTCATAGGGAACTGTCCCTCTAGTGTTCTAACATCACCAACATCTAGAGAATAAAGACGTTACCATGGCAGCCGTTCTCAAACCTGGCCAAACTCTTAATGTATGCCTCTGGTTCGTGCTACACAGCCACTTACCGGAGCTGAACGTCCCATTTAGAAGAGGAACAGCCCAAACACATCAGAGAGAAACAGCCCATTATCTCTCCATCAGACCAACAGGGTGGGACCATGCAGACAGCAGTACGATAATGACTTACAGTCGGGTCAGTCATTCAAATGCAGCATGTTGCACTTTCAAGAAATGCTCATTTTCGATGAATCATTGGTGGCCAAATAGATGTTCTATATTTAGAAGTCTGTCGAGGATAAACTGTCATGACGTACAAAACAGGCCTTTCTGTTGGCTAGACTAATGTCCAGAGTATATAGGCCAGAGTCAGACTAAATGTAGACCACAGTGTGAGCTGGTTACTCCTCTGTCTCTCCTCACACCTCCACCCACACAGAGGTGTGTGTTGTGAACCCTGCAGTGTGTGAACCAACCCTGTGGTGTGAACGAAGGTCGTAGTGTTAAACCATAGTGCTGCCATCACCTCCAACCATCAGCGCTCACCTAACGTGTGTGTGTGTGTGTGTGTGGTCATCAGCATTGCTGGTGTCACACCTCCCACACGGACAACAGAGGGAGGCAGGGTGTTCTATGGAATGCTGCTCTCTCCTCTCAGTCAAGACCCAAGAGAAACAGTTAGGAACATGTTTCTACTAGTTTATGGCTGAGTTTCAAATAGCAGCCTGTTCCCTATATAGTCCCCTACTTCTGACCAGAGCCTATGAGGCCTAGTGCACCCTATGGGCGATCCTGCATGGGTTTAAAAGATACGCCTGAAAGATAAACAAAGTGCGTTCAACTATGGCTTGTTGTTACAAAAGGTGTTGTTTGTAAGGTCAAAAGTAGTGCACTAAAATGGGGGAATAGGGTGCTATTTGTGACGTAGACTCCATGTGCTGTGACCTCTGTCCTGTTACTAAGCTGCTGTTTAAACACTGACAAGAACTGCAGGTGACTAAACCTCTAAAACATCACCAGGAAGAAGGAAAATAATTACAGAGGAACGGGGTGAGGGGAGGGAGGAAGAGAGGGACGGGGTGAGGGGAGGGAGGAAGAGAGGAACGGGGTGAGGGGAGGGAGGAAGAGAGGAACGGGGTGAGGGGAGGGAGGAAGAGAGGGACGGGGTGAGGGGAGGGAGGAAGAGAGGGACGGGGTGAGGGGAGGGAGGAAGAGAGGAACGGGGTCAGGGGAGGGAGGAAGAGAGGGACGGGGTCAGGGAGGGAGGAAGAGAGGGACGGGGTCAGGGGAGGGAGGAAGAGAGGGACGGGGTCAGGGGAGGGAGGAAGAGGAGGGACGGGGTCAGGGGCGGGAGGAAGAGAGGGACAGGGTCAGGGAGGGAGGAAGAGGGGAACGGGGTCAGGGAGGGAGGAAGAGAGGGACGGGGTCAGGGAGGGAGGAAGAGAGGGACGGGGTCAGGGAGGGAGAGAGAGAGGGACGGGGTCAGGGAGGGAGGGAGAGAGGGACGGGGTCAGGGAGGGAGGGAGGAAGAGGGGAACGGGGTCAGGGAGGGAGGAAGAGGGGAACGGGGTCAGGGGAGGGAGGAAGAGAAGAACGGGGTCAGGGATTGGGGTTGAACGTTCGTGGGCAAGGAATAGTTAGCTACATCTCCACCCCTCAACCAGTATTCTACAAGAGCACAGACACAAGGGACAACAGACACACCGATCTCTACATTGCAGATGAGCTGAAGGCAGTCATCAATGACCTTGGACCACAGAAGGAGTTTGCACTGGTGACCGACAATGCTGTGAACATGAAGGCTGCTTGGTCAAAAGTGGAGGAGTCCTACCCTCACATCACAACCATTGGCTGTGCTGCTCATGCATTGAATCTGCTCCTCAAGGGAATCATGACACTGAAAACAATGGATACACTCTACAAGAGAGCCAAGGAAATGGTTAGGTATGTGAAGGGTCATCAAGTTATAGCAGCAATCTACCTCACCAAGCAAAGTGAGAAGAATAAGAGCACCACATTGAAGCTGCCCAACAACACCCGTTGGGGTGGTGTTGTCATCATGTTGGACAGTCTCCTGGAGGGGAAGGAGTCTCTCCAAGAAATGGCCATATCACAGTCTGCTGATATGGACAGCCCCATCAAGAGGATCCTCCTGGATAATGTATTTTGGGAGAGAGTGGTAAGCAGCCTGAAACCCCTGAAACCTATAGCAGTAGCCATTGCACTGATTGAGGGAGACAATGCCATCCTGTCTGATGTTCAGACTCTGCTTGCAGATGTAAGAGAAGAAATCCGCACTGCCCTGCCCCCTTCACTGTTGCTCCATGCAGAGGAAACTGCAGTTCTGAAATACATCTAAAAGCGTGATGACTTCTGCCTGAAGCCAGTACACACCGCAGTGTACATGTTGGACCCCAAGTATGCTGGCAAGAGCATCCTGTCTGGTGCAGAGGTTAACAGGGCCTATAGCGCCATCACTACCGTGTCTCGCCACCTTGGCCTGGATGACGGCAAGGTTCTGGCAGTCTGGCGAAGTACACTTCCAAGCAAGGGCTTTGGGATGGAGATGCAATATGGCAGTCGTGCCAACATATCTCATCAGCCACCTGGTGGAAGGATCTTTGTGGATCTGAGGCTCTTTCCTGTTGACTACATCATTCTCCAAATCCCACCAACATCAGCCGCCTCAGAGCTCAGCTGGTCCTTGTTTTGGGCACACACACGCACACCAAAGCACACAACAGTCTGACCAATACAAGGGTTGAAAAATTGGTGGCCATCCGTGCAAATTTGAGGCTTTTTGAGCCTGACAACAAGCCATCCTCAACAAGGTTGGAAAGTGACAGTGAAGATGAGGCCTCATGAGTCTGATGGTCAAGAGGTGGACATTGAGGAGGTCCAGGGAGAAGACAAGGAAGCCTGAGAGGAAGACAACCAAAGCTTTAGATTTTAGACCATTTTATAGATGTATTTAAGTATTTAATCATTTGCAATTATGTCTACTTATGATAAGGTAAACGGTTTGTTTTGTCTCCATATATGGTAAGGTAAATATATCCAATGCAAAAAACATATACATTTAAATGGTATAAATATTATTTTACATATATTTCCATTAATTCCCACAGAAAGTTTCCACCTCTGAATATTCCCCAAAATGTGCCAACCTACTAGTGAATAGCAAACAAACATTTTGAGAGTGTATTTTAAATAGGGCAGGGCAGCTCTAACAATCATCTCCAATCTCATTGACTGGACTCCATGTTAGCTGACTCCTGACTCCAATGATCTTTTGGAGAAGTCATTAGCCTAGAGGTTCACATACTTTTCCAACCTACACTGTGAATGTTTAAGTGATGTATTCAATATAGACAAGACAAATACTAATTAGTGTGTTATTAGTTTAAGCAGACTGTGTTTGTCTGTTGTTGTGAACCAGATGAAGATCAGATCTGATGACCAATTAATGCAGAAATCCTGGTAATTCCAGGGGGTTTATACTTGTTCTTGCCACTGTACACACACACACACACACACACACACACACACACACACACACACACACACACACACACACACACACACACACACACACACACACACACACACACACACACACACACATTATATTCAATTAACTCTGCAACTAACTATTCACTCCTTTCACAACTGTCACCAGTTTGGCGACCAACACATGTACAACAAAGACAGTGATATAGTAGGATAAATAAACGTGTTTACAGAAAACTAAAAGGATATTTCATTAAATACCAATGATATTCACTAAGTTGGTTCAGGATAATGATTTACAGCTTTGTCGTGCTATTATTATTATTATTTTTAAATCTGATATCTTTGAATATGTGACATGCGATAAGGCCACAGAGGGACAGAGATAATTACACACATCTGTACAAATCTGAAGGACCCAAAAGAGACACTAGATGTCTTGTGAAAAAAGTACATAAAATACTTGAACGTTACCAAAACACTGGTAGTTTACTGGTAAACGTTGACAGTAATATACCCTCCCTTTGCAAGCGTTGCACAGCGTGATGTAATGGCAGTGGGCGTGGCATCTAGAAGTAAACAGGCCTTCAGAGGGGCCACCTCCCTCCATGACATCTAGAAGACTTACTACACAGCCTAAAGAGAGGGGGCACCTCCCTCCATGGCATCTAGAAGTAAACAGGCCTTCAGAGGGGCCACCTCCCTCCATGACATCTAGAAGTAAACAGGCCTTCAGAGGGGGCACCTCCCTCCATGACATCTAGAAGACTTACTACACAGCCTAAAGAGAGGGGGCACCTCCCTCCATGGCATCTAGAAGACTTACTACACAGCCTAAAGAGAGGGGGCACCTCCCTCCATGGCATCTAGAAGACTTACTACACAGCCTAAAGAGAGGGGCCACCTCCCTCCATGGCATCTAGAAGACTTACTACACAGCCTAAAGAGAGGGGCCACCTCCCTCCATGGCATTTAGAAGACTTACTACACAGCCTAAAGAGAGGGGCCACCTCCCTCCATGGCATTTAGAAGACTTACTACACAGCCTAAAGAGAGGGGCCACCTCCCTCCATGGCATCTAGAAGTAAACAGGCCTTCAGAGGGGCACCTCCCTCCATGGCATCTAGAAGTAAACAGGCCTTCAGAGGGGCACCTCCCTCCATGGCATCTAGAAGTAAACAGGCCTTCAGAGGGGCCAACTCCCTCCATGACATCTAGAAGTAAACAGGCCTTCAGAGGGGCCACCTCCCTCCATGGCATCTAGAAGTAAACAGGCCTTCAGAGGGGCCAACTCCCTCCATGACATCTAGAAGTAAACAGGCCTTCAGAGGGGCCACCTCCCTCCATGGCATCTAGAGGTAAACAGGCCTTCAGAGGGGCCACCTCCCTCCATGGCATCTAGAAGTAAACAGGCCTTCAGAGGGGCCACCTCCCTCCATGGCATCTAGAAGTAAACAGGCCTTCAGAGGGGCCACCTCCCTCCATGGCATCTAGAAGTAAACAGGCCTTCAGAGGGGCACCTCCCTCCATGGCATCTAGAAGTAAACAGGCCTTCAGAGGGGCCACCTCCCTCCATGACATCTAGAAGACTTACTACACAGCCTAAAGAGAGGGGGCACCTCCCTCCATGGCATTTAGAAGACTTACTACACAGCCTAAAGAGAGGGGCCACCTCCCTCCAAGGCATCTAGAAGACTTACTACACAGCCTAAAGAGAGGGGCCACCTCCCTCCATGGCATTTAGAAGACTTACTACACAGCCTAAAGAGAGGGGGCACCTCCCTCCATGGCATCTAGAAGACTTACTACACAGCCTAAAGAGAGGGGCCACCTCCCTCCATGGCATTTAGAAGACTTACTACACAGCCTAAAGAGAGGGGGCACACTGAGGGTGAAGGAGATTAGAACAGAGTGGAACTCAGGAACATTCAAGGAATATTCAAATGCATTTGAATTCTCAGCCATCTAAAATGATACACTTGGAGGTTTTATCAGAGGTAAGATATGGGGGATGGTTAAGTTTTCCTCCTTAAAATGACTGCTGTCGTCAGTTCCTAAACCACAAGGCTTGTCCTTCCAGTTCACCAGCTGGACCAAAGACTTGACCTCATTGGTTGAACTAATTGGTGATCATCTGAGCCACACAACCATGGCTGTTGAACTGTGTTCTGCACAGCGCTAAAGGAATGTTCCTAATTACACTACAAAGACAAGTTAACTGACATCAGTTAGCTCTACATGGCAATTACTGGTGACACACACTGTGGCGGTACAGGGGAGTGTGTGTGTGTGTGTGTGTGTAAAGGTCTGAGGCCACAGGAAGGGCAGGGGGAGTAGGAGTCTGCCATGTCAACAGAAATTAACTCAGACACACACACACATCAAGAGGACTGTATAACGACGAGAGAGTGTAGAGGACTGTATAACGACGAGAGAGTGTAGAGGACTGTATGACGACGAGAGAGTGCAGAGGACTGTATAACGACGAGAGAGTGTAGAGGACTGTATGACGACGAGAGAGAGTGCAGAGGACTGTATGACGACGAGAGAGAGTGCAGAGGACTGTATGACGACGAGAGAGAGTGCAGAGGACTGTATGACGACGAGAGAGAGTGCAGAGGACTGTATAACGACGAGAGAGTGCAGAGGACTGTATGACGAGGAGAGAGTGCAGAGGACTGTATGACGAGGAGAGAGTGCAGAGGACTGTATGACGATGAGAGAGAGTGCAGAGGACTGTATGACGACGAGAGAGAGTGCAGAGGACTGTATAACGACGAGAGAGTGCAGAGGACTGTATAACGACCAGAGAGTGCAGAGGACTGTATGACGACGAGAGAGTGCAGAGGACTGTATGACGAGGAGAGAGTGCAGAGGACTGTATGACGACGAGAGAGTGCAGAGGACTGTATGACGACCAGAGAGTGTAGAGGACTGTATGACGACGAGAGAGTGTAGAGGACTGTATGACGACGAGAGAGTGCAGAGGACTGTATGACGACGAGAGAGTGTAGAGGACTGTATAACGACGAGAGAGTGCAGAGGACTGTATAACGACGAGAGAGTGCAGAGGACTGTATGACGACGAGAGAGTGCAGAGGACTGTATAACGACGAGAGAGTGCAGAGGACTGTATAATGTATAATGAGTCGGACGTCCTTAGGACCCCAGATAGCAGGGGGTTGCTGAATAAACATTTCCTCTGGCTTGTGAACAAACTCTACTATCACGCTAGTATGCACACACACACACACACTATTATTATCAGGCCTGAAACAAAAGACTCCCAGGAACAAACACAGTATTCACAGTGACATTTGAGACTCACCAAACCCCCTTGGAATGTAGATGTTGGGGCAACATAACAGGGGTTACATCCAGTCTGCTGTGTCGCAGTGAACTAACGAACCACAGCTCAGAGGTTAGCTCCTGTACACAAATCATGGACCTAGTTAGTTACTTAGTTAGAGACCTTTAGAACTGTGTGCCAAAAGCCAGAGAGGACAATACGGTCAAATGATGTCTGCATCCTAAACACCCTATTCCCTAGCAGGATCTTATGTAGAGCACTATAGGGGACAGGGTGTCAGCTGGGATACAGACTACAGGGGACAGGGTGTCAGCTGGGATACAGACTATAGGGGACAGGGTGTCAGCTGGGATACAGACTATAGAGGACAGGGTGTCAGCTGGGATACAGACTATAGGGGACAGGGTGTCAGCTGGGATACAGACTATAGGGGACAGGGTGTCAGCTGGGATACAGACTATAGGGGACAGGGTGTCAGCTGGGATACAGACTATAGGGGACAGGGTGTCAGCTGGGATACAGACTATAGGGGACAGGGTGTCAGCTGGGATACAGACTATAGGGGACAGGGTGTCAGCTGGGATACAGACTATAGGGGACAGGGTGTCAGCTGGGATACAGACTATAGGGGACAGGGTGTCAGCTGGGATACAGACTATAGGGGACAGGGTGTCAGCTGGGATACAGACTATAGGGGACAGGGTGTCAGCTGGGATACAGACTATAGAGGACAGGGTGTCAGCTGGGATACAGACTATAGGGGACAGGGTGTCAGCTGGGATACAGACTATAGGGGACAGGGTGTCAGCTGGGATACAGACTATAGGGGACAGGGTGTCAGCTGGGATACAGACTATAGGGGACAGGGTGTCAGCTGGGATACAGACTATAGAGGACAGGGTGTCAGCTGGGATACAGACTATAGGGGACAGGGTGTCAGCTGGGATACAGACTACAGGGGACAGGGTGTCAGCTGGGATACAGACTATAGGGGACAGGGTGTCAGCTGGGATACAGACTATAGGGAACAGGGTGTCAGCTGGGATACAGACTATAGAGGACAGGGTGTCAGCTGGGATACAGACTATAGGGGACAGGGTGTCAGCTGGGATACAGACTATAGGGGACAGGGTGTCAGCTGGGATACAGACTATAGGGGACAGGGTGTCAGCTGGGATACAGACTACAGGGGACAGGGTGTCAGCTGGGATACAGACTACAGGGGACAGGGTGTCAGCTGGGATACAGACTATAGAGGACAGGGTGTCAGCTGGGATACAGACTATAGGGGACAGGGTGTCAGCTGGGATACAGACTATAGGGGACAGGGTGTCAGCTGGGATACAGACTATAGAGGACAGGGTGTCAGCTGGGATACAGACTATAGGGGACAGGGTGTCAGCTGGGATACAGACTATAGGGGACAGGGTGTCAGCTGGGATACAGACTATAGAGGACAGGGTGTCAGCTGGGATACAGACTATAGAGGACAGGGTGTCAGCTGGGATACAGACTATAGGGGACAGGGTGTCAGCTGGGATACAGACTATAGGGGACAGGGTGTCAGCTGGGATACAGACTATAGAGGACAGGGTGTCAGCTGGGATACAGACTATAGGGGACAGGGTGTCAGCTGGGATACAGACTATAGGGGACAGGGTGTCAGCTGGGATACAGACTATAGAGGACAGGGTGTCAGCTGGGATACAGACTATAGAGGACAGGGTGTCAGCTGGGATACAGACTATAGGGGACAGGGTGTCAGCTGGGATACAGACTATAGAGGACAGGGTGTCAGCTGGGATACAGACTATAGGGGACAGGGTGTCAGCTGGGATGTAGACTATAGGGGACAGGGTGTCAGCTGGGATACAGACTATAGGGGACAGGGTGTCAGCTGGGATACAGACTATAGGGGACAGGGTGTCAGCTGGGATACAGACTATAGGGGACAGGGTGTCAGCTGGGATACAGACTATAGAGGACAGGGTGTCAGCTGGGATACAGACTATAGGGGACAGGGTGTCAGCTGGGATACAGACTATAGGGGACAGGGTGTCAGCTGGGATACAGACTATAGGGGACAGGGTGTCAGCTGGGATACAGACTATAGGGGACAGGGTGTCAGCTGGGATACAGACTATAGGGGACAGGGTGTCAGCTGGGATACAGACTATAGAGGACAGGGTGTCAGCTGGGATACAGACTATAGGGGACAGGGTGTCAGCTGGGATACAGACTATAGAGGACAGGGTGTCAGCTGGGATACAGACTATAGGGGACAGGGTGTCAGCTGGGATACAGACTATAGAGGACAGGGTGTCAGCTGGGATACAGACTATAGGGGACAGGGTGTCAGCTGGGATACAGACTATAGAGGACAGGGTGTCAGCTGGGATACAGACTATAGAGGACAGGGTGTCAGCTGGGATACAGACTATAGGGGACAGGGTGTCAGCTGGGATACAGACTATAGAGGACAGGGTGTCAGCTGGTATACAGACTATAGGGGACAGGGTGTCCGCTGGGATACAGACTATAGAGGACAGGGTGTCCGCTGGGATACAGACTATAGGGGACAGGGTGTCCGCTGGGATACAGACTATAGAGGACAGGCTGTCAGCTGGGATACAGACTATAGGGGACAGGGTGTCAGCTGGGATACAGACTATAGAGGACAGGGTGTCAGCTGGGATACAGACTATAGGGGACAGGGTGTCAGCTGGGATACAGACTATAGGGGACAGGGTGTCAGCTGGGATACAGACTATAGAGACTATAGACTACACAACATCAGTCAACCAGACTACAGGGTACAACCCTTCACCACATACTCAGTATCACTCAGCTAAGTGTCGCGGTCCGCAGAGACATTCCTAGGAGAAAATAACAGTTTATATTGGAATATCCTGGAATGTCAACCCCCCCCACACACACACACACACACACACACACACACACACACACACACACACACACGTTCTATGACAGAGTTCAGTTTAAAGCAGGATGCTTCCCCCCACAACACAGTACATGGTAAAGACAGAACACAGTGGTTCACAGCTACCACACAGGAACACAGACAAATGAAAAGATCCATTCATTTAATGACAATTGAAACGTTTGATTTAACCGCCAATATTCTAGATTCAACAAAACATTTAGAAACCTGAGTGAAACTCGGGAGGCAACTACCTACATTTGTCCAATGAGAAACGATTGGTTTGGTTGAATTTTCCGCTGCACATTTTTTTATAAACGTTTAGCCCCAAGAAACCCCCCCCCCCCCCCCCCCATGGACCATTATGACAGGAGGACCGGAGAACCTGCGTCCCAAATGGCTCCCTATGGGCCCTGGTCAGAAGTAGTGCACCGTATAGTGACTATGGTGCCATTTGGAACACAGACAGTAGAGGACTCCCAGCCAATGAGCTGATCTGATGTCATGACCCTGACAGCCATGCCCAGTGACACAGATCTGGTTGCCATGTCAACAGTCTCTCTGGCTGGGAGGGTAATGGTTTTGGAGAATGGGATGCACATTGACCTGTGTACCAGAGCACACGCACGACGAGAGGATAAACAGTAGGTGAAATGTCTGCTACGAAGTGTGTGTGTGTGTGTGTGTGTGTGTGCGCAGTTTTGGACTTAACAGGGTCAGTTTGTCCATTCTGTCACCAGCAGTTCCACTTTATCTAATGTCTGCTGGTTAATGATTGAACAATTCTCTGGCCTGAGATCCAAACTCACTTCTCCCAACGCTGCAGAGTGAGTTGGCAAAAATGCATTTTTCTCCCATTCTGTCAAATGCATGTTCTTTAAGAAAGTGCTCTGGTGCAACCAATTGGTAGTTAGGCTATCAAAGAGGACGTTGTTCGTGGAATGATGGAGTAGATGAGAAAAGATATCACCGGAGTCACCATCATGCTCCCCTAGTCAACCTATCCAGGAGCTACAGCCCCACTGCCTTCAATACAAACGATGCTTTTCTTTTTAACATTATAAAAAGTGAGCCGCACCACATTTCCTTGAATTCCTCGAAGCTACACAACTTCTAAATAAATCAGTCGAATATAAAGTTAAGAAATAGTCCACTGAAAGCAGCATTCTAACAGAAAACCTAAAACACCGTCTTATTCTATTGATTTAAAGACGCAAAGAAAATGATCATGAACCCAGACACAGAAAAGGCAACAAAGTAACACGAGCCCATTTCTACTGACTACAGTCATTTTTGCAACATTGCATTCAATAAACAGGCACCCGGCAGCGCCCAAAACCACTGCATGTTGCAATTGGCTGTTCTTTGTAATGTGAGGAATAATCTACACTCGACAGAAAGGGGATAACTACTCCAATTAAGCGGTTAAAAAGAGAATCATGAAATGACCCTAGTTAAGCCCCGTTTCAACACCGCCGAGGATCACTGACGAGGGGACAATAAGTAGCCTGGTTGATGATTACAAAAGCGTCTCCCCTCCCAATATTCACCCCCCGTGGTCCCCCCCTATCTGCGCTTCTGTCTGTTTGTAAGCTGCATGCACTATGATCAAAACGGAATAAAATATCTACAATTAAGTTCTATTTTTTTAAATGAATCTAATTTAAAGCGCATGCATAGGCCACGCGGAACTCACCGTGAAAAGCATCCCATTCACAAGGCTTTGATCCGCGTGACAGTTTCAACGGGCCCCCAGGTTCAAGACAAGGGCGCGTTCATCACACAGCAACGTTGGCTTGTCTTGTAGTAGGCTAGGCTCCGCTCAACAACGGGACCAGGCAAAATGTAGAGAATATATATCCTATCGACTCTTCCAAACTCCCAATTCTATTATTTTTCTTTTGAAAAAACAACAACACCAAAATAAGATAGTGAAGTTGGTTTCCAGAGTAAAATAGCAGCTATGATGCATCCTCTGTGCTGCTATCAGGCGTTGCTGTACACCGGTGCAACGTTCTGCGCGTTCCACTCCTTTGGTGAGTCTGACCACGCCCCTCCCACATGGCGTCTTAAAGCGATAGAGGGCTATTCTAGAATTAGGCTACTCTCACTTTACTGAGACCGACAAAAGGCTCTGGGTGGGCACCCGCATGTTTTCCAAACGGAGATGGGCAATGAATGATTGTCACATTCAAATTCGTGTTTGTGTGACAACGGGTACCATATCTCACACAGCCAAAGGGAGGGGAAAAGTAGGCCTATAGTCACATGACTTACTGCCAAGGGAGGGGTGAGGTAGGCTTATAGTCACATGACTTACTGCCAAGGGAGGGGTAAGGTAGGCTTATAGTCACATGACTTACTGCCCAGGGAGGGGAAAGGTAGGCCTATAGTCACATGACTTACTGCCAAGGGAGGGGAAAGGTAGACCTATAGTCACATGACTTACTGCCCAGGGAGGGGAAAGGTAGGCCTATAGTCACATGACTTACTGCCCAGGGAGGGAAAGGTAGTCCTATAGTCACATGACTTACTGCCAAGGGAGGGGAAAGGTAGGCCTATAGTCACATGACTTACTGCCAAGGGAGGGGAAAGGTAGGCCTATAGTCACATGACTTACTGCCAAGGGAGGGGAAAGGTAGACCTATAGTCACATGACTTACTGCCCAGGGAGGGGAAAGGTAGGCCTATAGTCACATGACTTACTGCCCAGGGAGGGAAAGTAGTCCTATAGTCACATGACTTACTGCCAAGGGAGGGGAAAGGTAGGCCTATAGTCACATGACTTACTGCCCAGGGAGGGGAAAGGTAGGCCTATAGTCACATGACTTACTGCCAAGGGAGGGGAAAGGTAGGCCTATAGTCACATGACTTACTGCCCAGGGAGGGGAAAGGTAGGCCTATAGTCACATGACTTACTGCCAAGGGAGGGGTGAGGTAGGCTTATAGTCACATGACTTACTGCCAAGGGAGGGGTAAGGTAGGCTTATAGTCACATGACTTACTGCCCAGGGAGGGGAAAGGTAGGCTTATAGTCACATGACTTACTGCCAACGGAGGGGAAAGGTAGGCCTATAGTCACATGACTTACTGCCAAGGGAGGGGAAAGGTAGGCCTATAGTCACATGACTTACTGCCAAGGGAGGGGAAAGGTAGGCCTATAGTCACATGACTTACAAGATGATTTCCATTAGGTGCAGGATTTATAGAACAAAGGGGCATGACCCGCATGCGTTGTTGAGGTGGGTGGAAGTGTGCTGGGGGGAATGCAGTCTATCAACAGATTCATCATGATAGCAGATTCATTGGGATAGGGTCACCCAGAGGGACCGAGCGTTGCGTTTGGTTCGACTCAGGGGCGTGAGAGGTAACATGTTTTAGCCTATGGAAAAGGGCTCATCTCAAGGGGGTGATAACAGCCTTTACGTATAGGATGCACAGTTTAAGAGGAAGGTTCCTGGTGTGTGTGAGGCTGGACGGCTTAAGGCGTCAGCATTCTGCAGTTCGGCTGGCGCCTAGTCTAACTCGGCTAGCCGAAACCGAACGAGCGTGCTCGCATTCTGTCTTAAAATACCTTTGCTCATCTGCAGGCCTATGACTTTACTTTATTTTAGCTTCAAAGTGGGCGACATGTCTATCAAAGAAAATGTCTTAAGAGGAAGAATGGCGGACTTCAGAACTTTATTTTAATCAAAAAGCGACTTTTTCAAATCCGGCTAGTCTCATGCAAGAGATCCCAGGCTTGACTAGTCAGATTTGCGGGGGAGTGATCAACCGCGGCTCTATCCATGGTGCTGAATCTATGCTTATGCTGCTATTGTTGATCGGTTTATTAAACGCTGCATCGGATATGCCACAGTAAGTGGGTTATCATAACATAAAAACAGCCACAACCTTTCCAAATCCCCCTGATAGCCAGGTACAAGGGGAGAGCTGGCTAACATCTTTCAGTCGAAGGTAGACTAAAACATTTTCACTAGGCTGTAATAATAACCACATCATATTTTACCGCTCAGCCAACAGTGTTTCATAGGCCTACTTTTAAAACTAGGCTACATCAACTAAATGAGGTGTAATTACGTCAGACTCAGGTTGAACAGGAATACCCAGGATGCTCGGGAGAAGCTTGCCATTTTCTTGCAGAATTGGTAGATTTGATGGAAAATATTCAACCTTAATCAGAACCACATGGTCCTGACAGTTGTAGGGAGCGTACCCAGCCCAAGATCCATCTTAAGGTCTTCTGCAGTTCATTCCTTCGGCCGTTCGTTCTGCGCATTGTGTTTTGGCCTAACGATCCAGGTTAGAGTAAGTATCCAAAACCTGGCCTAACAATCCAGGTTAGAGTAACCATCCTACACCTGGCCTAACAATCCAGGTTAGAATAACCATCCCACACCTGGCCTAACAATCCAGGTTAGAATAACCATCCGACACCTGGCCTAACAATCCAGGTTAGAATAACCATCCCACACCTGGCCTAACAATCCAGGTTAGAATAACCATCCCATACCTCGCCTAACAATCCAGGTTAGAATAACCATCCGACACCTGGCCTAACAATCCAGGTTAGAATAACCATCCCACACCTGGCCTAACAATCCAGGTTAGAATAACCATCCCACACCTGGCCTAACAATCCAGGTTAGAATAACCATCCCACACCTGGCCTAACAATCCAGGTTAGAATAACCATCCCACACCTGGCCTAACAATCCAGGTTAGAGTAAGCATCCCACACCTGGCCTAACAATCCAGGTTAGAATAACCATCCTACACCTGGCCTAACAGTCCAGGTTAGAATAACCATCCCACACCTGGCCTAACAATCCAGGTTAGAATAACCATCCCACACCTGGCCTAACAATCCAGGTTAGAATAACCATCCTACACCTGGCCTAACAATCCAGGTTAGAGTAAGCATCCCACACCTGGCCTAACAATGTCTGTGATGATATGGCCATTAGCCTATATAGTTATTCAGAGTCAGCCCCCTCTGTTACTCTGACTGGCAGGGCTGCTGTTGAGTGATAGATGATGACACTAGAAAACACTCATGTTCAAGTCACTAGGCAAGAAGTCAGTGAACTCATTCATCATCTCTATCCATAGTATCATTTAAGAAAATACTTTTTTGGACAATTCAATTGTTCTAAAAGATGCGTGATGAACTTCATGTTGACAAGCACTTTCCTGTAAACTCCCCCCTTATCCCCCTCTCTCTTTCTCCTCCCTCGTGTACTTTCTGTGATGAAATGAACAGCATGAAGGACTGTATTTAAACAGCCAATGTCCATCAGTCATATTTTATAGCCATTTCCTTTTCTTGTTGGCTGAGTTCCCAGTGTTTTCTCTCTTTCTCTCTCGCTCTCTTTCTCTTTCTCCCTCTCTCTTTCTCCCTTTCTTTCCCTTACTTCGTCTCTTTCTCTTCCCTTCTTTCTCTCTCTCTTTCTCTCTCTCTGTCTCTCTCTCTCTCTCTGTCTCTCTCTCCCTCCCTCCCTCACTCCATCCGGCTCCTGGCCCTGTGAGTTGGATCTTAATGAGAATCTCTAGACAACTGCAGTGCTCTGTTTGGGTTTGTGGATGCATTAACGATTTGCCAAGGATCTGTCTTTCTGTCCAATTACTGCCGTCAGAGGAGGGCTTCTGCAAAATATAAGCTTTCTGGAGCTTCCTGTGGATTGTAGACCGGGCCTCTCATTTCGTTGTACCCACCTCTCTCTCTCTCTCTCAACCCCTCTCTCTTTTTGTTGTCTCTCGTCTCTCTCCTTCCCCTCTACTAAGGATACATATTTTCAGGTTAGAAATAAAGGGATTATCTCCAGGCGTACTATCCCACCCTCCCCTGTCATCTCCCCTTCTCCCCTATCATCCCCTTTTCCATGTCATCCCCCATTCTGCCCTGTCATCCTCCCTTCTCCCCTGTCATCCTCCCTTCTCCCTGTCATCCCCCTTCTCCCCTGTCATCCCCCCTTCTCCCGTCATCCCCCTTCTCCCCTGTCATCCCCCCTTTTCTCCTGTCATCCTCCCTTTTCCCCTGTCATCCCCCCTTCTCCCCTGTCATCCCCCCTTCTCCCCTGTCATCCCCCTTCTCCCCTGTTCTGTCTCTGTCTCAGTCTCTTTTCTGTTCTGTCACCCTCTTTTCTGTTCTGTTCTGTCTCTGCTCTGCTCTGTTCTGTCTCGTCTCTGTCTCTTCTCTGTCTCTTCTCTGTCTCTTCTCTGTCGCTGTCTCATCTCATCTCGGCTCTGTCCTGTCTCTGCTCTGTCTCTGATGTGGCTGGGAAGAATCAGGTCAGCTATCTGCCTATCAGCATCTAGTGTCAGTCATCGTTATGGCTCTGACAGAGTTGTGTTCTATGTGAAGGAGGATGGGGTTCTTTCAGTAGCGTTGCCTAGCTACAGTACATAAACATGGCCAAGGTCATGTTATTCAGACTTCAACATATTACTGATTATTTAACTTTAGTGAGGGCCTTGATATCTGCTCCAGACCTATGAGACTGACCCTGATTATTTAACTTTAGTGAGGGCCTTGATATCTGCTCCAGACCTATGAGACTGACCCTGATTATTTAACTTTAGTGAGGGCCTTGATATCCGCTACAGACCTATTTGACTGACTCTGATTAGTTAACTTTAGTGAGGGCCTTGATATCTGCTACAGACCTATGAGACTGACCCTGATTATTTAACTTTAGTGAGGGCCTTGATATCTGCTACAGACCTATGAGACTGACTCTGATTAGTTAACTTTAGTGAGGGCCTTGATATCTGCTACAGACCTATGAGACTGACCCTGATTATTTAACTTTAGTGAGGGCCTTGATATCTGCTCCAGACCTATGAGACTGACCCTGATTATTTAACTTTAGTGAGGGCCTTGATATCTGCTCCAGACCTATGAGACTGACTCTGATTATTTAACTTTAGTGAGGGCCTTGATATCTGCTACAGACCTATGAGACTGACCCTGATTATTTAACTTTAGTGAGGGCCTTGATATCTGCTACAGACCTATGAGACTGACCCTGATTATTTAACTTTAGTGAGGGCCTTGATATCTGCTCCAGACCTATGAGACTGACCCTGATTATTTAACTTTAGTGAGGGCCTTGATATCTGCTACAGACCTATGAGACTGACCCTTGAGGTAGAAACTGAATAAACTGCAGGAGCATTCAACAGGGTCTGGGTGTCTATTTCAAGGCTTACAATTTGAGGCATTCAAAGAAACAATTTGTAGAAAATAAAATAATTTATTGTTGCAGTAGTACCATGATCATGTGGTTATGATGTGTACAGTGAGTTTCAGCCCACAACAACAACAGGTGATATAAGTGTCCTTATGGACCTTGAATGTGATCAGGTACCTTCTTCCAATGGTTTCCATCCCGTTAGAAATGTCCCATCATACTTTGGTCAAATGAATATTATAATACAACAAATGTGGGTATTTATCTGCATGTATACGTGTAATTAAGCCAAAATCATATTGTAAAGTGTTGAAAAACCACATTCAACGTTATGCAGTTGCAGAGGAATGTACTGTACCTGTAAGCAGACCGATAACATTATGCAATACTTTTTTTAATGAGATTGATAACATTACCATTACAGAAGTGATTGATAGATACCATTGAGAAATAAATATCTGTTCAACAAAATGAAGACAAATACATATCACATATGTTCCATATAAAATAGCAACAATGTTTTGGGTTTAAGTGAGAAGAACATCAAAGGTGTTGAAGCCGTTGTAGCTGATCGAGTGTCGTGGAACCAGATGTCATTTGTCATGTCACAGTTGTCTCTTACGTTCGTCCTTGGTTCATATTTCTAGCCCACATTGAGTCTTTTTCCCTTTCATTGTGTTTTGTGTGTCATTCTCTGTAAGACACAGTCCACTGCTCCTTTGTGATGTGGTACTGTTCTCTTGTTCATATAGGCTGCACTTTAAATACTCATCTCCTGGTTCACGTGTCGTGGCTGTCATGTAAAATACTATTATTAATGTGCCAAGCATCATAAACATTCTGAATGATTGTCTTTTTTTTCTTCTCGAAATTAAACTCTCTCTCACTCTCTCTTTCTCTCACTCTCTCTTTCTCTCGCTCACTCATAGACACACACACACACACACACACACACACACACACACACACACACACACACACACACACACACACACACACACACACACACACGCACGGGAGAGCGAAAATACTACCCAAGATGCCTGCAATATTTACTATAATATCGAGAGAACACCTTTAAAAATCATTGTCATTAAGAAACAAGCAGAAAAAATGTAAACGCGAGTAAAACCAACTACAACAAAATAATCCCCTTTTCACTATGAGCCAAAGCGAGCTGTACGGCGCTGGCCAGGTTACACATCCACTATGGTAGATGGAACTATGCTGGACAGGATCATGTGAAAAGAAACTATCCAAGCCAGCACAGTAGGGCTCAGGGTCAGCCCTATAGTGTGAATGAGGGCTAGCCAGCCCAATAGGGCTCAGGGTCAGCCCTATAGTGTGAATGAGGGCTAGCCAGCCCAATAGGGCTCAGGGTCAGCCCTACAGTGTGAATGAGGGCTAGCCAGCCCAATAGGGCTCAGGGTCAGCCCTACAGTGTGAATGAGGGCTAGCCAGCCCAATAGGGCTCAGGGTCAGCCCTATAGTGTGAATGAGGGCTAGCCAGCCCAATAGGGCTCAGGGTCAGCCCTACAGTGTGAATGAGGGCTAGCCAGCCCAATAGGGCTCAGGGTCAGCCCTATAGTGTGAATGAGGGCTAGCCAGCCCAATAGGGCTCAGGGTCAGCCCTATAGTGTGAATGAGGGCTAGCCAGCCCAATAGGGCTCAGGGTCAGCCCTATAGTGTGAATGAGGGATAAAAAGAGACCTCTGGGATGTATGTTCCTACTGGGAGCAGTGTGTTAAACGTGGTTCAAACGAAAGAGGAGAAGCCCGCGGTAGGAGGCTGCTGCGTGGAGGAACAGCCCAGGCTGCTTGGAGGCCTACTGCTGTACAGGAGGGTCCCGTGCTGGCTGGGGGGTTCAGACACAGAACAGGACAGCAGCGAGGGAGTGGGAGTCCGGCTGCCCTTTGGCCTGAATAGTGTGCCCTGACCCTGGGGTGCCAGACCCTGGATGAGACCCCCTTGGCTATGGAGCCCCTGGAGGCCCTGGGGCTGGGGGGATGGAGAGAGGGCCCGGGGCAGCAGGGGGGGTAGTGGGGGCAGGGGTGGAGGGTGTCTCGGGGTGGTGTTGGTGGTGGGCTGGATGGGGTCCTGCTCAGCCAGGGGGTGGGGGTGCAGCGGCTCTGGCTGGGTATATCCGTAGGCCGGGGGGCGAGAGACGCCCCTCTGCTGGCGGCGCCAGGAGTTATAGTAGGTGGGGTCACTGATGTAGTGGTTGACGAAGGAGTGTGTCTTCTGTTGCCCGTCCCGGTTCTGATCCACCTCGTACTCGCTGTCGCTGCCCTGGGGTCGGACAAGAGGGAATAGTGGTTTTAGTTGAGGAATGAAAACTTAGTGGATAGGTGTAGATACTAGCTACATCAAACACAGTTTCAGATGAGTGAGGACTTTAGTCAGTGGGTGTAGGTACTAGCCACATCAAACACAGTTTCAGATGAGTGAGGACTTTAGTCAGTGGGTGTAGATACTAGCTACATCAAACACAGTTTCAGATGAGTGAGGACTCTAGTCAGTGGGTGTAGATACTAGCTACATCAAACACAGTTTCAGATAAGGAGTGAACGGTGGGTGTAGATACTAGCCACATCAAACACAGTTTCAGATAAGGAGTGAACGGTGGGTGTAGATACTAGCCACATCAAACACAGTTTCAGATAAGGAGTGAACGGTGGGTGTAGATACTAGCCACATCAAACACAGTTTCAGATAAGGAGTGAACGGTGGGTGTAGATACTAGCCACATCAAACACAGTTTCAGATAAGGAGTGAACGGTGGGTGTAGATACTAGCCACATCAAACACAGTTTCAGATAAGGAGTGAACGGTGGGTGTAGATACTAGCTACATCAAACACAGTTTCAGATGAGTGAGGACTCTAGTCAGTGGGTGTAGATACTAGCTACATCAAACACAGTTTCAGATAAGGAGTGAACGGTGGGTGTAGATACTAGCCACATCAAACACAGTTTCAGATAAGGAGTGAACGGTGGGTGTAGATACTAGCCACATCAAACACAGTTTCAGATAAGGAGTGAACGGTGGGTGTAGATACTAGCCACATCAAACACAGTTTCAGATAAGGAGTGAACGGTGGGTGTAGATACTAGCCACATCAAACACAGTTTCAGATAAGGAGTGAACGGTGGGTGTAGATACTAGCCACATCAAACACAGTTTCAGATAAGGAGTGAACGGTGGGTGTAGATACTAGCCACATCAAACACAGTTTCAGATAAGGAGTGAACGGTGGGTGTAGATACTAGCTACATCAAACACAGTTTCAGATGAGGAGTGAGAACGTGGGGTGTAGATACTAGCCACATCAAACACAGTTTCAGATGAGTGAGGACTCTAGTCAGTGGGTGTAGATACTAGCTATATCAAACACAGTTTCAGATGAGGAGTGAGAACGTGGGGTGTAGATACTAGCCACATCAAACACAGTTTCAGATGAGTGAGGACTCTAGTCAGTGGGTGTAGATACTAGCTACATCAAACACAGTTTCAGATGAGTGAGGACTCTAGTCAGTGGGTGTAGCTACATCAAACACAGTTTCAGATGAGTGAGGACTTTAGTCAGTGGGTGTAGATACTAGCCACATCAAACACAGTTTCAGATGAGTGAGGACTTTAGTCAGTGGGTGTAGATACTAGCCACATCAAACACAGTTTCAGATGAGTGAGGACTTTAGCCAGTGGGTGTAGATACTAGCCACATCAAACACAGTTTCAGATGAGTGAGGACTCTAGTCAGTGGGTGTAGATACTAGCTACATCAAACACAGTTTCAGATGAGTGAGGACTCTAGTCAGTGGGTGTAGATACTAGCTACATCAAACACAGTTTCAGATGAGTGAGGACTTTAGTCAGTGGGTGTAGGTACTAGCTACATCAAACACAGTTTCAGATGAGTGAGGACTCTAGTCAGTGGGTGTAGATACTAGCTATATCAAACACAGTTTCAGATGAGTGAGGACTTTAGTCAGTGGGTGTAGCTACATCAAACACAGTTTCAGATGAGTGAGGACTCTAGTCAGTGGGTGTAGGTAACTCAAAGCAAACACACAATAAGAAGATTAAGACTTCCTATGGGAATTATGATTCATTGTCAACCTGATTTACTAACAGCTTTGTTCTACAGTCTAAAGGGCATGATTACAAACAAGTAATGGTCTTCATCTAACAAAGAAAACTCGAGACTGTCGATTAGGCTACTACTATCTCGGATCTGTCGCCAAGCAGCTAACACACAGGTGACAGACAGCTAACAGACAGCTAACACACAGCTAACAGACAGCAAACAGACAGCTAACACAAAGCTAACAGACAGCTAACACACAGATAACACACAGTAAACAGACAGCTAACAGACAGCTAACACACAGCTAACAGACAGCATGACCTACTACTATCTGGGATCTCTCTCCCAGCCGCTAACACACAGCTAACAGGCAGCTAACACACAGCTAACAGACAGCTAACACACAGCTAACAGACAGCTAACAGACAGCAGGACCTACTATTATCTGGGATCTCTCTCCCAGCCGCTGACACACAGCTAACAGACAGCTAACACACAGCTAACAGACAGTTAACACACAGCTAAGAGACAGCTAACACACAGCTAACAGACAGCAAACAGACAGCTAACACACAGCTAACACACAGCTGGACCTACTACTATCTGGGATCTCTCTCCCAGCCGCTAACACACAGCTAACAGGCAGCTAACACACAGCTAACAGACAGCTAACACACAGCTAACAGACAGTTAACACACAGCTAAGAGACAGCTAACACACAGCTAACAGACAGCAAACAGACAGCTAACACAAAGCTAACACACACAGCTAACACACAGCTAACACACAGCAAACAGACAGCTAACACACAGCTGGACCTACTACTATCTGGGATCTCTCTCCCAGCCGCTAACACACAGCTAACAGGCAGCTAACACACAGCTAACAGACAGCTAACACACAGCTAACAGACAGCTAACAGACAGCAGGACCTACTATTATCTGGGATCTCTCTCCCAGCCGCTAACACACAGCTAACAGACAGCAAACACACAGCTAACCGACTGCTAACACACAGCCAACAGACAGCAGGACTTACTACTATCTGGGATCTCTCTCCCAGTAGCTAACAGACAGCTAACACACAGCGAACACAGAGCTAACACAGAGCTAACACAGAGCTAACAGACAGCTAACAGACAGCAGAACCTACTACTATCTGGGATCTCTCTCCAGCAGCTAACGCACAGCTAACACACAGCTAACACACAGTTAACAGACAGCTAACAGACAGCTAACACACAGCTAACACACAGCTAACAGACAGCTAACACACGGCTAACAGACAGCTAACAGACAGCAGGACCTACTACTATCTGGGATCTCTCTCCCAGCCGCTGACACACAGCTAACACACAGCTAACAGACAGCAGGACCTACTACTATCTGGGATCTCTCTCCCAGCCGCTGACACACAGCTAACACACAGCTAACAGACAGCTAACAGACAGCTAACACACAGCTAACACACAGCTAACACACAGCTAACAGACAGCTAACAGACAGCTAACAGATAGCTAACACACAGCTAACAAACAGCTAACAGACAGCTAACAGACAGCAAACATAAAGCAAACAGACAGCTAACACACAGCTAACACACAGCTAACAGACAGCTAACACACAGCTAACAGACAGCTAACAGACAGCTAACAGACAGCTAACAGATAGCTAACACACAGCTAACAAACAGCTAACAGACAGCTAACAGACAGAAAACATACAGCAAACAGACAGCTAACACACAGCTAACACACAGCAAACAGACAGCTAACACACAGCTAACACACAGCTAACAGACAGCTAACACACAGCTAACAGACAGCTAACAGACTGCTAACAGACAGCAGGACCTCACCCAAAGCCCTGAGGAGCACCGATCTGATACGTGTAAACAAGAGTCTCCTATAGATGGACAGAGAACAATACAACTATCACAGGAGGATGGTGGCACCTCAATTAGGGAGATGGGCTCGTGGTAATGGCTGGAGCGGAATGAGTGGAATGGTTTCCATCTGTTTGATGCCATTTCATTCGATCCGTTCCAGACATTATTCTGAAATGTCTTCCCCTCCACTGAACGTTATTACATCTTATGAGAAGAGAGGGAGAACGCTGGGAAGAGAGGGAGAACGCTGAGAAGAGAGGGAGAACGCTGGGAAGAGAGGGAGAACGCTGGGAAGAGAGGGAGAACGCTGGGAAGAGAGGGAGAATGCTGAGAAGAGAGGGAGAACGCTGAGAAGAGAGGGAGAACACTGGGAAGAGAGGGAGAACGCTGAGAAGAGAGGGAGAACGCTGGGAAGAGAGGGAGAACGCTGGGAAGAGAGGGAGAACACTGGGAAGAGAGGGAGAACGCTGGGAAGAGAGGGAGAATGCTGAGAAGAGAGGGAGAATGCTGAGAAGAGAGGGAGAACGCTGGGAAGAGAGGGAGAACACTGGGAAGAGAGGGAGAACACTGGGAAAAGAGAGAGAACGCTGGGAAGAGAGGGAGAACACTGGGAAGAGAGGGAGAACACTGGGAAGAGAGGGAGAACGCTGGGAAGAGAGGGAGAACGCTGAGAAGAGAGGGAGAACGCTGAGAAGAGAGGGAGAACACTGGGAAGAGAGGGAGAACGCTGAGAAGAGAGGGAGAACGCTGGGAAGAGAGGGAGAACGCTGGGAAGAGAGGGAGAATGCTGGGAAGAGAGGGAGAATGCTGAGAAGAGAGGGAGAACGCTGAGAAGAGAGGGAGAACACTGGGAAGAGAGGGAGCGTTGAGGGAGAGAGGGGAGGGTATGGGACTCTGTCAACGGTAACATCTGTCTTCCAACACCCTGGCTGTCTGTGTTTGCAGGTACCTGTACAGCACAGTCACAACATTGTTCAACCCAACTCTGAATAAACACTGCTCTCTCTCCCGGGAGCCCCAAACTACTGTTATTCAACTCCCCTGCATGGCAGTCACTGTTTACCTGACACTAAGACAAATAAATGAACTGTCTCTCTCCCGCTGGAAAATACAACATCTGTCTGTCTAGCTAATAGACCATTAATACTGCTGAGGTTACAGGGGATAGGATGACATACACACACACACACACACACACACACACACACACACACACACACACACACACACACACACACACACATATTTAGAGTTGTTGTTCTTTGGTAAGATAAACTTGTTCTATCTTTAAATGTTTTTGTTTGACCTGATCGTACAATGTGCTTACATACGTGACATAATGATTGCTGTGCACAAAGGAGCCAACTAGAAGGATGTATTGCTTTACAGCATGTTACTGTTGAACCTTCTCAATGTCCCTGTCTGTTTCACTCTTCTACCTGCTACACCTGGGTTCTCATTGTATTTTGTTCCTCATCCTTGCTTGAGCTCTGTATGATTGAGCTTGCCTGGTGCGATGGAACCAACAGAATAGTCCTAAAAGTGCAAAACTCAGTCTGCTACACACTGACACGTCCAGTACCTCAGATTAACATGACATTTCCTGTTCGAGTCTGAGAATTAACTGGTACTGAGGCCATGACAGGACATGAGGGATTGAGACATGATAATCAGACCAGTCCTTCCTTCCCATGGGATAAATAATAACTCATATAAAAACAGAGAGAGAGAGAGAGAGAGAGAGAGAGGGGGGAGAAAGAGAGAGAGGGGGGGATAGAGAGGGGGGTAGAAAAAGGGGGAGAGAGAGAGAAAGAGAAAGGGGGGGTAGAGAGGGGGGTAGAAAAAGAGAAAAAGGGGAGAGAGAGAGAGAGAGAGAGAGAGAGAGAGAGAGAGAGAGAGAGAGAGAGAGAGAGAGAGAGAGAGAGAGAGAGAGAGAGAGAGAGAGAGAGAGAAATAAGAAACTCAGAGTGGGAGGGAGAAATGTCAGTCATGTCAGCTATATCTTATGTCAATAACAGGCCATTCTAGTTGGTGGTGACGCACTTGAAACTGACCCCTCGTACTGACAATGTATTGGTTCTTACCAATTCTACATGAGAGGAGGGAAGGTGAGGATAGAACAAGACATGACAATAGTTAAAGACGTTACAGTGCTCTCTGTGATCGCTAAACTAAACCTGTCGGCTACAGTAACTGTATCTGTCGTCTACAGTAACTGTACCTGTATTCTACAGTAACTGTACCTGTATTCTACAGTAACTGTACCTGTATTCTACAGTAACTGTACCTGTATTCTACAGTAACTGTACCTGTGAGTCTGATATCTCAGAGGGCTTCTCAGTCAGGCTGCTGTTCTCTGCAGGGATCAGATCGTTATACTTGGTACTGACATCTTCATCAGAGTAGTGTAGACTGCCTGGACTGGGCCTCGGGGGAGACCTGGAGAGAGGAGGGGGGGGGGGGATAAAGGGGAGAGGGAAAGAGAGAGAGAAATTCAAGGTCAATTTGAAGTGTTAGACAACTGGTATTGTTTCTCTGATACAGTCTCGTCTAACAGTTGGAAAGTCAAACACATCGTGAGCTTGACAGCACAGCCCACTGATCATGAGGGTCACTGTCAACCATGACAGTTCTTTAAGTCACTCTGTTAGTGTCCTGAATAGAAAACATTCAGTGACCATTCTCAGTCGTGTAGAGTACAGAATGTCTTCTGCACTATTCAAGATGGCTGCTCATAGAACTCCAAGTTCTCCCTTTCCGTTAAGGTGATTGGCTCGGCCTATTGGCTGTTTTCCATAATGTATTGTTGTTTCTTTCCTCAGTACAGTCTCTTACTCAGTCAGCCAGTCAGTCAGCTAGCTAGCCAGCCAGTCAGCCAGTCTGATCAGCTAGCGAGCCAGCCAGCCAGCCAGCCAGCCAGCCAGTCTGTCAGTGCAGTCAGTCAGTCTCTCTGCCAGTCTCTCTGCCAGTCAGTCAGTCAGTCAGTCAATCTCTCTGTCAGCCAGTCAGTCAGTCAGTCAGTCAGTCAGCCAGTCAGTCTTGAGGACAGCCTACAAAGTCTGTAGTAGGCACTCAAGCAGCCAAGACCAGCCTCCCTCCAGTTCCTCATTGACATTCCATGTGCATGTCAAGTTACACTTTATATAAGAGGTCAACACAATGCTGCTGCCTTGACATTCAACAGGCTTCCTTCTGCTTGTGTTCTGTTGAGTGTCAAGTTACACTTTATATAAGAGGTCAACACAATGCTGCTGCCTTGACATTCAACAGGCTTCCTTCTGCTTGTGTTCTGTTGAGTGTTTGTCACAGCATCAGACAAAGGCCAGTTATTATTGGTCAGGACAGACTCTGCTCCTCTGCTCCTCTTGGCACAGATCTCCTCTGAGACACATGGAGCAGCTCTGTGAGAGTTCTTTGTGCACATGGTACCCTATATTCCCTATAGTCCCTATATAGTGCACTACTTTAGACCAGAGCCTATGGTAAAAAAGTAGTGCACTATATAGGGAATAGGGTGCCATTTGGAATGCATTCAATTACATATATACACTAGATGAAAGACAGGAGCGCTGTTTTGAAGCCACCCATCTTGGTACTCCCCCAACCTAGTAAATAATATTCTAGAAGCTTTAGAAAAGCAGTTATTATCTTCTACTACAGGCACCTTAATGCAGATACATTTAAATGATATGATGTCCTTGAAACATTTCATTGAAATACTGTAGAATTCCAATTTATTCCAATGGCTGACCGGTGGCTTCTCAATTGCCAACACATAGCATGAGCAAACCAGGGTTTCTATACATCACTGTATTCATACTTAGTTATAGTGTTATACTGAACACTGTCCTCCAGACAGACACTACATTAGGACTTTGATAGCAGAGCAGACCAGAGCAATGTTTCTGTGACGTTTGTTTATGAAACACAGATAGTGTAGTTTTACTGGGCCTATCAGAGCTGGGGTAAACAACCTGTGGTATGGTTCTACTGGGCCTATCAGAGCTGGGGTAAACAACCTGTGGTATGGTTCTACTGGGCCTATCAGAGCTGGGGTAAACAACCTGTGGTATGGTTCTACTGGGCCTATCAGAGCTGGGGTAAACAACCTGTGGTATGGTTCTACTGGGCCTATCAGAGCTGGGGTAAACAACCTGTGGTATGGTTCTACTGGGCCTATCAGAGCTGGGGTAAACAACCTGTGGTATGGTTTTACTGGGCCTATCAGAGCTGAGGTTAACAACCTGTGGTATGGTTCTACTGGGCCTATCAGAGCTGGGGTTAACAACCTGTGGTATGGTTCTACTGGGCCTATCAAAGCTGAGGTTAACAACCTGTGGTATGGTTCTACTGGGCCTATCAGAGCTGAGGTTAACAACCTGTGGTATGGTTCTACTGGGCCTATCAGAGCTGGGGTAAACAACCTGTGGTATGGTTTTACTGGGCCTATCAGAGCTGGGGTAAACAACCTGTGGTATGGTTCTACTGGGCCTATCAGAGCTGGGGTAAACAACCTGTGGTATGGTTCTACTGGGCCTATCAGAGCTGGGGTAAACAACCTGTGGCATGGTTCTACTGGGCCTATCAGAGCTGGGGTAAACAACCTGTGGTATGGTTCTACTGGGCCTATCAGAGCTGGGGTTAACAACCTGTGGTATGGTTCTACTGGGCCTATCAGAGCTGGGGTAAACAACCTGTGGTATGGTTCTACTGGGCCTATCAGAGCTGGGGTTAACAACCTGTGGTATGGTTCTACTGGGCCTATCAGAGCTGGGGTAAACAGCCTGTGGAATGGTTCTACTGGGCCTATCAGAGCTGGGGTAAACAACCTGTGGAATGGTTCTACTGGGCCTATCAGAGCTGGGGTAAACAACCTGTGGTATGGTTTTACTGGGCCTATCAGAGCTGGGGTAAACAACCTGTGGTATGGTTCTACTGGGCCTATCAGAGCTGGGGTAAACAACCTGTGGTATGGTTTTACTGGGCCTATCAGAGCTGGGGTAAACAACCTGTGGTATGGTTCTACTGGGCCTATCAGAGCTGGGGTTAACAACCTGTGGCATGGTTGGTCATGTGTTGCGGCGCTAAGCTAACGGACCTCATGGTGGTTGAGATATTAGGATATAGTGTTAGGTTCAGAGTCCGATTCCTCCAGTGCAGGGGAAACCAGAGAGAGGCCGTGCCTCAAATGGCATGCTGTTCTATATTGGCCCTGGTCTAAAGAAGTGCACTATTTAGGGAATAGAGTGCTATTTGGGACTCAATCAGGGTGGTTCTGCAGTGCACCCATTATGGAGAAATGTGTTAGATGGATGGAGGTCGGGGGAGGGGGTGGGGACAGGGCTGGTCTCTGCCTGACTGAGGAGGCCCGGGACAGAGATCAAAGGAACCAGCGCTGCATCCTGCCTCCCTTCTCTCTGAAGTGCTCCAGTCGGGTGCAGCGTCGTTAACGACCGGCTGCCCTGAGAGGGAGAGGGTGGGGTGAGGGTGGAGGATGGGAGGAAGGAGGTAGAGGAGAGGGAGAGAGGAGTAGAAGTGATGGGGGAAGGCGGGAGGGGAGGAATTAGGAAATGGGTAGACAGTACTGATCAATTATTTAAACTCTCTCTTTCCTATCGCCTCTGAATTTTAAGTAGCTCCTTCATCACATCTTCCCTCCTCCTCATGTCCTCCTCATTCGCCCAAATCCTTTTGTTGCCTCAACTCTTTCATAGACTACACTGTTATGTAGTGTCTTCCAAACGCCTTAGCCAATCTCAATGATTTACCCATTTCATGTGGCCTATGTAAAGGTCCCCTTGTAACCTGGTACGTGAAAGACAGCACTGGAGACAGAGACGTCATCTGTTTAATGTGGTTTAAATGGCTCTGCGGGACAAGCCGTGTCAGGCTCACCTCTCTTCCACCTTTATGCACCATGTTCAAATGATTCAGAGCCGTCATCTGTTTAATGTGGTTTAAATGGCTCTGCGGGACAAGCCGTGTCAGGCTCACCTCTTTTCCACCTTTATGCACCATGTTCAAATGATTCTAATCTCATATAAAGACAATGACTGTTTTCTGTACTTCATTAGTGTTTTGTACAGATTGACCTCACAAACCTCTTTCTTTGAGCTGTTGTAGCATGTCTCCGACGTTAAGCCCACGGATGTAAACTAGTGATTTGAGGGAGCGAGAGAGAAGGAAAGAGAAATGGAGAGAGAGAAATAAAGAGATAAAGATAGATAGAGAGGGGACATGGTCTAGACCTTCAGAGATACAAGCCCTACAGTAAACATCTCAGACCTCATCCTGACCTTCAGAGATACAAGCCCTACAGTAAACATCTCAGACCTCATCCTGACCTTCAGAGATACAAGCCCTACAGTAAACATCTCAGACCTCATCCTGACCTTCAGAGATACAAGCCCTACAGTAAACATATCAGACCTCATCCTGGCCTTCAACAGAACAGACTACAGTAAACATCTCAGACCTCATCCTGGTCTTCAACAGAACAGACTACAGTAAACATCTCCTCAGACCTCATCCTGGCCTTCAACAGAACAGACTACAGTAAACATCTCAGACCTCATCCTGGTCTTCAACAGAACAGACTACAGTAAACATCTCAGACCTCATCCTGACCTTCAGAGATACAAGCCCTACAGTAAACATCTCAGACCTCATCCTGGCCTTCAACAGAACAGACTACAGTAAACATATCAGACCTCATCCTGGCCTTCAACAGAACAGACTACAGTAAACATCTCAGACCTCATCCTGGCCTTCAGCAGAACAGACTACAGTAAACATCTCAGACCTCATCCTGGCCTTCAACAGAACAGACTACAGTAAACATCTCAGACCTCATCCTGGTCTTCAACAGAACAGACTACAGTAAACATCTCAGACCTCATCCTGGCCTTCAGCAGAACAGACTACAGTAAACATCTCAGACCTCATCCTGGTCTTCAACAGAACAGACTACAGTAAACATCTCAGACCTCATCCTGTCCTTCAACAGAACAGACTACAGTAAACATCTCAGACCTCATCCTGGCCTTCAACAGAACAGACTACAGTAAACATCTCAGACCTCATCCTTCAGCAGAACAGACTACAGTAAACATCTCAGACCTCATCCTGGCCTTCAACAGAACAGACTACAGTAAACATCTCAGACCTCATCCTGGTCTTCAACAGAACAGACTACAGTAAACATCTCAGACCTCATCCTGGCCTTCAACAGAACAGACTACAGTAAACATCTCAGACCTCATCCTGGTCTTCAACAGAACAGACTACAGTAAACATCTCAGACCTCATCCTGGCCTTCAACAGAACAGACTACAGTAAACATATCAGACCTCATCCTGGCCTTCAACAGAACAGACTACAGTAAACATCTCAGACCTCATCCTGGCCTTCAACAGAACAGACTACAGTAAACATATCAGACCTCATCCTGGTCTTCAACAGAACAGACTACAGTAAACATCTCAGATCTCACCTGGTCTTCAACAGAACAGACTACAGTAAACATCTCAGACCTCATCCTGGCCTTCAACAGAACAGACTACAGTAAACATCTCAGACCTCATCCTGGCCTTCAACAGAACAGACTACAGTAAACATCACAGACCTCATCCTGGCCTTCAACAGAACAGACTACAGTAAACATCTCAGACCTCATCCTGGCCTTCAACAGAACAGACTACAGTAAACATCACAGACCTCATCCTGGCCTTCAACAGAACAGACTACAGTAAACATCACAGACCTCATCCTGGCCTTCAACAGAACAGACTACAGTAAACATCTCAGACCTCATCCTGGCCTTCAACAGAACAGACTACAGTAAACATCTCAGACCTCATCCTGGCCTTCAACAGAACAGACTACAGTAAACATCTCAGACCTCATCCTGGCCTTCAACAGAACAGACTACAGTAAACATCACAGACCTCATCCTGGCCTTCAACAGAACAGACTACAGTAAACATCTCAGACCTCATCCTGGTCTTCAGCAGATCAGACTACAGTAAACATCTCAGATCTCATCCTGGTCTTCAGCAGAACAGACTACAGTAAACATCTCAGACCTCATCCTGGTCTTCAACAGAACAGACTACAGTAAACATATCAGACCTCATCCTGGCCTTCAACAGAACAGACTACAGTAAACATCTCAGACCTCATCCTGGCCTTCAACAGAACAGACTACAGTAAACATCTCAGATCTCACCTGGTCTTCAACAGAACAGACTACAGTAAACATCTCAGACCTCATCCTGGTCTTCAACAGAACATACATTACGGTGGAGAAAATCAATGACCTAACAGATGTTTTTCTGCTTTACTTTATGTTCTTGAAGACTGAGGGGCCCCTAGAAGGAAGGGGTCATTTTCCTCGACCTGCACTCCTGAAATAATGTTGTAATATGTGAACAGTGAACACGGTTAGTTACCCCAGTCATTGGCCATGAAAAGCAACCCAAAGGCCCTGGATCTATCTGTCTATTCATTGAGTTCAGACCTAATCAACAGAGAGAGAAGTCTCCCATGAGGATAATCTTTAAAGGGGTTTGTGTCTGGTGATCTGTCTCCCACCTCTCCTGCCTCCTCTCTCCCCCTGCCTTACCTCCCTCTCCTTCCTCCTCTCTCCCCCTGCCTTACCTCCCTCTCCTGCCTCCTCTCTCCCCCTGCCTTACCTCCCTCTCCTTCCTCCTCTCTCCCCCTGCCTTACCTCCCTCTCCTTCCTCCTCTCTCCCCCTGCCTTACCTCCCTCTCCTTCCTCCTCTCTCCCCCTGCCTTACCCCCTCTCCTTCCTCCTCTCTCCCCCTGCCTTACCCCCTCTCCTTCCTCCTCTCTCCCCCTGCCTTACCTCCCTCTCCTTCCTCCTCTCTCCCCCTGCCTTACCTCCCTCCTCTCTGCCCCTGCCTTACCCCCTCTCCTTCCTCCACCTATTGCTGCCCTACCCCCTCTCCTTCCTCCCTTCCTCTCTCCCCCTGCCTTAACCCCTCTCCTTCCTCCCCTCCTCTCTCCCTGCATGTGCTTCAATACAGACATCTCAGTCCTTCTACACAGATCAGAGAGAAAAAGAACAACAGAACATAACCCATGATGGAGCTGATGTTGTATGTATAATTGGTTCATCAGACTGTATAACAGCTAATCCATCACTCCATCCATCCTGTGGTTGTTATTGTCTGAAGATAAAGAGGCATGTTTCAACTACAGTTGATCTCCTGAATAATCTTCTTCCTAATCAATAAGTATGCAATGAGCATGTGAGCTTTAATCTCAGCCATGACACCTCAGAATGAGAGCTATTATCTCAGCCATGACACCTCAGAATGAGAGCTATTATCTCAGCCATGACCCCTCAGAATGAGAGCTATTATCTCAGCCATGCCCCCTCAGAATGAGAGCTATTATCTCAGCCATGACCCCTCAGAATGAGAGCTATTATCTCAGCCATGACCCCTCAGAATGAGAGCTATTATCTCAGCCATGACCCCTCAGAATGAGAGCTATTATCTCAGCCATGACCCCTCAGAATGTGAGCCTAATCTTAGCCATGACCCCTCAGAATGTGAGCCTAATCTTAGCCATGACTCAGCCTCAGAATAGATGGTTTAATCTCAGCCATGACCCTCAGAATAGATGGTTTATTGTGAAACATAGGGCCGTTTGGTAGCCTAGTAGTTAGAGTGTTGGGCCAGTAACTGAAAGGTTGCAAGATCAAATCCCCAAGATGATAAGGTAAAAATCTGTCGTTCTGTCCATGAACAAGGCAGTTAACCCACTATTCCTAGGCCGTCATTGTAAATATGATTTTGTTCTTAACTGACTTGCCTAGTTAAATAAAATATTACATGACCCTCAGAATAGATGGTTTACTGTGAAACATGACCCTCAGAATAGATGGTTACCTGTGAAACATGACCCTCAGAATAGATGGTTTACTATGAAACATGACCCTCAGAATAGATGGTTTACTGTGAAACATGACCCTCAGAATAGATGGTTTACTGTGAAACATGACCCTCAGAATAGATGGCTTACTGTGAAACATGACCCTCAGAATAGATGGTTTACTGTGAAACATGACCCTCAGAATAGATGGTTTACTGTGAATCATGACCCTCAGAATAGATGGTTTACTGTGAAACATGACCCTCAGAATAGATGGTTTACTGTGAAACATGACCCTCAGAATAGATGGTTTACTGTGAAACATGACCCTCAGAATAGATGGTTTACTGTGAATCAGCATAATGCTTTAGAACTATTTGAGCTTTAGAAGAGAGTAGAATACAACAACAAATAGACGTCATGCAGAAATCATCTGTGTGTGTGTGTGTGTGTGTGTGTGTGTGTGTGTGTGTGTGTGTGTGTGTGTGTGTGTGTGTGTGTGTGTGTGTGTGTGTGTGTGTGTGTGTGTGTGTGTGTGTGTGTGTGTGTGTGTGTGTGTGTGTGTGTGTGTGTGTGTGTGTGTGCGCATGTGTATGTGTGTTACTGACCGTGTGTAGATGCCGTTCTTGCGGCAGAAGGAGTTCTTGACTGACAGGCGTCTGTTGTTGAGTTCCAGGGCGGGGAAACGGCCCTCGTCCAGCCTGACCATCTCCCCATGGGACAGGGGCAGGGAGGTGCTGTTACTGTGGTTCCCTAGGTGGGGGTAAGATGACACTGGGAGAAGGTTAGTCCATTGTAGGGGTAGGGCACACACACCAGCTAAATGCCTTCTATGCTCGCTTCGAGGCAAGCAACACTGAACCATGCATGGGAGCACCAGCTGTTCCAGACGACTGTGTGATCACACTCTCCATAGCCAATGTGAGTAAGACCTTTTAACAGGTTAACATTCACAAGGACGCAGGGCCAGACAGTTTACCAGGACGCAGACTCAGAGCATGCGCTGACCAACTGGCAAGTGTCTTCACTGACATTTTCAACCTCTCCCTGACCCAGTCTATAATACATACATGTTTCAAGCAGACCACCATAGTCCCTGTGCCCAGAAGGCCTACATGACCATCGCCCCAGAGCTCTCACATCGGTAGAGGCTGGTCATGGCTCACATCAACACCATCAATGATTTATCACTAAGGTTAATCAGCAGTATCACTATAAAACCTTTAGTGTTAGAGACTATACTGAGGTGCCAGGCCCTGATCCAACTAAACCACATGCCCAAATATATACCCTCATACACAGTATAAATCAATCAAATTCAATCAAATGTATTTATAAAGCCCTTCTAACATCAGCTGATGTCACAAAGTGCTGTACAGAAACCCAGCCTAAAACCCCAAACAGCAAGCAATGCAGGTGTAGAAGCACGGTGGCTACGAAAAACTCCCTAGAAAGGCAGGAACCTAGGGAAGAAACCTAGAGAGGAAGTAGGCTATGAGGGGTGGCCAGTCCTCTTCTGGCTGTGCCGGGTGGAGATTATAACAGAACATGGCCAAGATGTTCAAATGTTCATAAATGACCAGCATGGTCAAATAATAATAATCACAGGGGTTGTCGAGGGTGCAGCAAGTCAGCACCTCAGGAGTAAATGTCAGTTGGCTTTTCATAGCCGATCATTCAGAGTATCTCTACCGCTCCTGCTGTCTCTAGAGAGTTGAAAACAGCAAGTCTGGGTCAGGTAGCACGTCCGGTGAACAGGTCAGGGTTCCCTAGCCGCAGGCAGAACAGTTGAGGTGTAGAGGCAGGGTTTAGGGGGCAGTGACCTCTCCTCTCTCTTCCTCCTGGCTGGTTAGTGACTCACCATGCTGGTGCCTGGTCCTGGTGGTGAGTTTGGACCACAGTAAAACAAACAACTTGTGTGGTACAAAACGGCTGTGTTGCCGGGGGTGGCTGGGGGGTAGCTGGCTCTAAAAGGGGCTCTTTGTGTCCCAGACAAACACTGTCCTTGTCTCTCCTGGACCAGCCAAAGCCCTATTGACTGACCCCTGGACACTATAGGACCACTCTCAACACCACACTAAACACTAACGGGGCGTTAAAAGGTAATGGTGTGAGATCACGGCAGGCTTGACCTCTCGTCCACTCCTTCCTCTCTCCTGTTTCTCATCCTCTCTGTCTCTACTTCCCTTCCTCTCTCCTGTTCCTCTCCACCTCTCTTTCTCTCCATCCCTGTGTTCTAACAGGTCGTTATCCAGTGATTATTTTACTGGATTTGGCCATCAGTGTTCCCACAAAAAATGCAGAGGAGGAGCAGTGGCAGTGAACCCATGATGCCAGAGTCCAACAGTGATGTAACCTGGGATGACTCAGCAGAGCGTCAGTCTGGCACCGTGGGGTTAGGGACAGAAGTCACACACAGTGTACTGACTGAATGACTATTGGCTTAAACATCAGAACAAACCCTGGACACTCACACTGGCAGATCGATACACATTCTTTCTAAACAGGGGACAATAATGGTCTCTCGTCTCTCATTCTCCTGTCTACCTGTGCTTATGTAAGGCACTTTGTGACAACTGTTACTGTTAAATGGGCTATAATTGAATTTGATAGTGCTTTTAGCTTGGTCTTATATTACAATGGTCATATTACAATGGTCACGACTGATGGCTCTGGGCTATTCTCCTTACGGGCTTCTCAGAAACAGATTAACACTAGTCCTGGACTGAAAAGATAGATCAATGGGGAATCTCCATCGAAACATATTTTTTGTTGTCCAGGACTAGTCTTAATCAGTGTCCGGGAAACCGCCCCTCAAAAGTATCAATAACTTGGGAATGGAATGTTGGGAATGGAATGTTGGGAATGGAATGCTGGGAATGGAATGTTGGGAATGGAATGTTGGGAATGGAATGCTGGGAATGGAATGTTGGGAATGCAATGTTGGGAATAGAATATTGGGAATGGAATGTTGGGAATGGAACATTGGGCATGGAATGTTGGGAATGGAATATTGGGAATGGAATGTTGGGAATGGAATGTTGGGAATGGAATATTGGGAATGCAATGTTGGGAATAGAATATTGGGAATGGAATGTTGGTGTCACGTTCCTGACTTATTTTTGTTAGTTTGTTGTATGTGTTAGTTGGTCAGGACGTGAGTTTGGGTGGGCATTCTATGTTGTCTGTTTCTATGTTGGTTTAAGGGTTGCCTGGTATGGCTCTCAATTAGAGGCAGGTGTTTGGCGTTCCTCTAATTGAGAGTCATATTTAGGTAGGTTGTTTCACAGTGTTCGTTGTGGGTGGTTGTCTCCTGTGTCAGTGTTTGTCGCACCATACGGGACTGTTCGGTTTGTTTGTAAGTTCGGTCTTTTGTGTAGTCATTTTCCTGTTCGTGAGTTCTGCGTTTTATGTAAGTTCGCATGTCCAGGTTTGTCTACTCCGTTTTGTTGTTTTGTTAGTTTATAGTCAAGTTCGTGTTTTCGTCTTTTCTGTAAATAAATATGTCATCACAACCCGCTGCGCCTTGGTTCAATCACTACTCCTCCTCTTCGTATGAAGAGAGAGAGGAACGCCGTTACAGTTGGGAATGGAAGATTGGGAATGGAAGATTGGGAATGGAATATTGGGAATGGAATGTTGGGAATGGAACATTGGGAATGGAACGTTGGGAATGGAATGTTGGGAATGCAATGTTGGGAATGGAATGTTGGGAATGGCATATTGGGAATGGAATGTTGGGAATGGAATATTGGGAATGGAATGTTGGGAATGGAACATTGGGAATGGAATGTTGGGAATGGAACAAAGAGTTGAAAGAAACACGAATCAGAGAGGACAGTTATATATGGAGCAGTTCTCTGTGCTGTCTACCTGAGTCAGCCTTCTTGGTGTACTTCTTACTCTGGCCCCTGATGATGAGGATGAAGACCAGGAGGAGGATGAAGATTAGGCCCACCAGAGCGATGACCACCAGGAACCACCACTCTTCATAGAAGGGAGACACTTTCTGGGCTGGAGATGAGAGTCACAAGAGAGCTAGATAACAGACATCTGTACCAAGAGGAAGAACAAGTCACTAACTAAACCTATACTGTATGGGCTGGTTTCCCGGACCTAGATGAAGACAAGTACAGAGTTAAAAAGTAAGTAAAATAGAAATTCCACTGGTTAAAATAGTTTTTAGTCCTGGAATAGGCTCAATCCAGGTCTGGCATCCATATGTATGTTGTAATATTCAGACATGTATTATAACTGAGCAGGCATAACTAACCAGAGATAGAGGGGGAAGGAGCACTGGGGGAGCCATAGCCGTAGTCGTTGACCCCAATGACCCGGAAGTCATAAGTAACCCCTTCTCTCAGCATGTCCAGGTTCAGTGTGTATGATGTCACTTCCTTTGGAATGTCTTTGATGAGGATATCCCACAGTCCTTCATCTAGAGGGGAGCAGGACATACAGAGTGTTTGATTGAGCCTGCCTGGAGTCCCAGATGGGTGGGTTTTGCACTTTCACACTATTCTAACTGGTTCCATTGGTTCCACTGGTTCCAACTGGTTCCATTGGTTCCATTGGTTCAGTTGCACCAGGCAAGCCTAAGGACTAATACCCCTTGGACTCACCAGAGGGCCTGGCCTCAATGACGTAGCGTGTAATGGGAGCTCGGCCTGGGTCTCCACTGGTCCAGTGTAGGGTGAGGGCCGTGCCGTACCGGGAGATAAAGGGTTCACCTGGAGGGCCTGGGGCTCCTGGAGTGGAGGGGTGGGGAGAGGAGGGGAGAGGATGGGATGGGATGGGAGGGGAGGGGAGAGGATGGGAGGAGTGGGGAGGGGTGGAGAGGGGAGGAAAGGGGATGGTAGGGAGAGGAGAGGAGGGAAGGGAAGGGGAGAGGAGGGGTGGAGTGGGGATAGAAGAGGATGGGTAGGGAGAGGAGAGGAGGGAAGGGGAGAGGAGGGGAGCAGGACAGGATATGTACATACTGTAATACGACAAACAGAGCACTGACAAAGCCAGAAGTTGGGAGAAAACATTTTGAAACTTTTTTAAACAGGGAGGTACTAGCAGAACTTGTACAATAAGAACACAGATCTTCATTTTCTGTTGCAAAACATCTCGCTACAGTGTTCCCTACTGAACACGACCTATGACCAGCTAGGCTACCTTCCCCTGGTTCGGTAGTGATGTTAGCTGGACCAGAGATACTGTGTTACACACCTTCTCCTGGTCCGGTAGTGATGTTAGCTGGACCAGAGATACTGTGTTACACACCTTCTCCTGGTCCGGTAGTGATGTTAGCTGGACCAGAGGTACTGTGTTACACACCTTCTCCTGGTCCAGTAGTGATGTTAGCTGGACCAGAGATACTGTGTTACATACCTTCCCCTGGTCCGGTAGTGATGTTAGCTGGACCAGAGATACTGTGTTACACACCTTCTCCTGGTCCGGTAGTGATGTTAGCTGGACCAGAGATACTGTGTTACACACCTTCCCCTGGTCCGGTAGTGATGTTAGCTGGACCAGAGATACTGTGTTACACACCTTCTCCTGGTCCGGTAGTGATGTTAGCTGGACCAGAGATACTGTGTTACATACCTTCCCCTGGTCCGGTAGTGATGTTAGCTGGACCAGAGATACTGTGTTACACACCTTCCCCTGGTCCGGTAGTGATGTTAGCTGGACCAGAGATACTGTGTTACATACCTTCCCCTGGTCCGGTAGTGATGTTAGCTGGACCAGAGATACTGTGTTACACACCTTCTCCTGGTCCGGTAGTGATGTTAGCTGGACCAGAGATACTGTGTTACACACCTTCCCCTGGTCGGTAGTGATGTTAGCTGGACCAGAGATACTGTGTTACATACCTTCTCCTGGTCCGGTAGTGATGTCAGCTGGACCAGAGATACTGTGTTACATACCTTCTCCTGGTCGGTAGTGATGTTAGCTGGACCAGAGATACTGTGTTACATACCTTCCCCTGGTCCGGTAGTGATGTTAGCTGGACCAGAGATACTGTGTTACATACCTTCCCCTGGTCCGGTAGTGATGTTAGCTGGACCAGAGATACTGTGTTACATACCTTCCCCTGGTCCGGTAGTGATGTTAGCTGGACCAGAGATACTGTGTTACACACCTTCTCCTGGTCCGGTAGTGATGTTAGCTGGACCAGAGATACTGTGTTACATACCTTCTCCTGGTCCGGTAGTGATGTTAGCTGGACCAGAGATACTGTGTTACATACCTTCCCCTGGTCCGGTAGTGATGTTAGCTGGACCAGAGATACTGTGTTACACACCTTCTCCTGGTCCGGTAGTGATGTTAGCTGGACCAGAGATACTGTGTTACACACCTTCCCCTGGTCCGGTAGTGATGTTAGCTGGACCAGAGATACTGTGTTACACACCTTCCCCTGGTCCGGTAGTGATGTTAGCTGGACCAGAGATACTGTGTTACATACCTTCCCCTGGTCCGGTAGTGATGTTAGCTGGACCAGAGATACTGTGTTACACACCTTCTCCTGGTCCGGTAGTGATGTTAGCTGGACCAGAGATACTGTGTTACATACCTTCCCCTGGTCCGGTAGTGATGTTAGCTGGACCAGAGATACTGTGTTACATACCTTCCCCTGGTCCGGTAGTGATGTTAGCTGGACCAGAGATACTGTGTTACATACCTTCCCCTGGTCCGGTAGTGATGTTAGCTGGACCAGAGATACTGTGTTACACACCTTCCCCTGGTCCGGTAGTGATGTTAGCTGGACCAGAGATACTGTGTTACATACCTTCTCCTGGTCCGGTAGTGATGTTAGCTGGACCAGAGATACTGTGTTACACACCTTCTCCTGGTCCGGTAGTGATGTTAGCTGGACCAGAGATACTGTGTTACACACCTTCTCCTGGTCCGGTAGTGATGTTAGCTGGACCAGAGATACTGTGTTACACACCTTCCCCTGGTCCGGTAGTGATGTTAGCTGGACCAGAGATACTGTGTTACATACCTTCTCCTGGTCCGGTAGTGATGTTAGCTGGACCAGAGATACTGTGTTACATACCTTCTCCTGGTCCGGTAGTGATGTTAGCTGGACCAGAGATACTGTGTTACATACCTTCCCCTGGTCCGGTAGTGATGTTAGCTGGACCAGAGATACTGTGTTACACACCTTCTCCTGGTCCGGTAGTGATGTTAGCTGGACCAGAGATACTGTGTTACACACCTTCTCCTGGTCCGGTAGTGATGTTAGCTGGACCAGAGATACTGTGTTACATACCTTCTCCTGGTCCGGTAGTGATGTTAGCTGGACCAGAGATACTGTGTTACATACCTTCTCCTGGTCCGGTAGTGATGTTAGCTGGACCAGAGATACTGTGTTACATACCTTCTCCTGGTCCGGTAGTGATGTTAGCTGGACCAGAGATACTGTGTTACATACCTTCTCCTGGTCCGGTAGTGATGTTAGCTGGACCAGAGATACTGTGTTACATACCTTCTCCTGGTCCGGTAGTGATGTTAGCTGGACCAGAGATACTGTGTTACATACCTTCCCCTGGTCCGGTAGTGATGTTAGCTGGACCAGAGATACTGTGTTACACACCTTCTCCTGGTCCGGTAGTGATGTCAGCTGGACCAGAGATACTGTGTTACACACCTTCTCCTGGTCCGGTAGTGATGTTAGCTGGACCAGAGATACTGTGTTACATACCTTCTCCTGGTCCGGTAGTGATGTTAGCTGGACCAGAGATACTGTGTTACACACCTTCTCCTGGTCCGGTAGTGATGTTAGCTGGACCAGAGATACTGTGTTACACACCTTCTCCTGGTCCGGTAGTGATGTTAGCTGGACCAGAGATACTGTGTTACATACCTTCCCCTGGTCCGGTAGTGATGTTAGCTGGACCAGAGGTACTGTGTTACATACCTTCCCCTGGTCCGGTAGTGATGTTAGCTGGACCAGAGGTACTGTGTTACATACCTTCCCCTGGTCCGGTAGTGATGTTAGCTGGACCAGAGATACTGTGTTACATACCTTCTCCTGGTCCAGTAGTGATGTTAGCTGGACCAGAGATACTGTGTTACACACCTTCTCCTGGTCCGGTAATGATGTCAGCTGGACCAGAGATACTGTGTTACACACCTTCCCCTGGTCCGGTAGTGATGTTAGCTGGACCAGAGATACTGTGTTACATACCTTCCCCTGGTCCGGTAGTGATGTCAGCTGGACCAGAGGTTCTGTGTTACATACCTTCTCCTGGTCGGTAGTGATGTTAGCTGGACCAGAGATACTGTGTTACACACCTTCTCCTGGTCCGGTAGTGATGTCAGCTGGACCAGAGATACTGTGTTACATACCTTCCCCTGGTCCGGTAGTGATGTTAGCTGGACCAGAGATACTGTGTTACACACCTTCTCCTGGTCCGGTAGTGATGTTAGCTGGACCAGAGATACTGTGTTACATACCTTCCCCTGGTCCGGTAGTGATGTTAGCTGGACCAGAGATACTGTGTTACATACCTTCCCCTGGTCCGGTAGTGATGTTAGCTGGACCAGAGATACTGTGTTACATACCTTCCCCTGGTCCGGTAGTGATGTTAGCTGGACCAGAGATACTGTGTTACACACCTTCTCCTGGTCCGGTAGTGATGTTAGCTGGACCAGAGATACTGTGTTACATACCTTCTCCTGGTCCGGTAGTGATGTTAGCTGGACCAGAGATACTGTGTTACACACCTTCCCCTGGTCCGGTAGTGATGTTAGCTGGACCAGAGATACTGTGTTACACACCTTCTCCTGGTCCGGTAGTGATGTTAGCTGGACCAGAGATACTGTGTTACATACCTTCCCCTGGTCCGGTAATGATGTTAGCTGGACCAGAGGTACTGTGTTACATACCTTCTCCTGGTCCGGTAGTGATGTCAGCTGGACCAGAGATACTGTGTTACACACCTTCCCCTGGTCCGGTAGTGATGTTAGCTGGACCAGAGATACTGTGTTACATACCTTCCCCTGGTCCGGTAGTGATGTTAGCTGGACCAGAGATACTGTGTTACACACCTTCTCCTGGTCCGGTAGTGATGTTAGCTGGACCAGAGATACTGTGTTACATACCTTCTCCTGGTCCGGTAGTGATGTTAGCTGGACCAGAGATACTGTGTTACACACCTTCTCCTGGTCCGGTAGTGATGTTAGCTGGACCAGAGATACTGTGTTACACACCTTCCCCTGGTCCGGTAGTGATGTTAGCTGGACCAGAGATACTGTGTTACATACCTTCTCCTGGTCCGGTAGTGATGTTAGCCTCCACCTCCGGCCCGTAGGTGAGTGTCTTGGCCCGGATCCGGAAGTTATAGGTCACCCCGTCAGCCAGGTCCTTAATCTTCATCCACAGGGGGGTGCTGCCCTTCACGTCCACTGTGACTATCTTACTAACACCTGGAGTGGAGCGGAGAGGAGACAGAGGAGTCAGTATAGAGATACAGGCTCGAGATACTGGAGGCTACAAGCTACACAACATACACTGAATATATAGTGTCTTCGGAAAGTATTCAGACCCCTTGAATTTTTCAATTTTTTTTTAACGTTATAGCCTTTTTCTAAAATGTATTAAATAAAAAAAGAATCCTCAGCAATCTACACACAATACCCTATAATGACAAAGCGAAACAAGTTCAGACATTTTTGCAAATTCATAAAAAATACTGAAATACCTTATTTTCATAAGTATTCAGACCCTTTACTATGAGACTCGAAACTGAGCTCAGGTGCATCCTGTTTCCATTGATCATCCTTGAAATGTTCCTACAACTTGATTGGAGTCCACCTGTGGTAAATTCAATTGATTGGACATGATTTGGAAAGGCACACACCTGTCTATATAAAGGTTCCACAGTGGACAGTGCATGTCAGAGCAAAAACCAAGCCATGAGGTCAAAGGATGTGTCCTGTACAGCTCAGAGACAGGATTGGGTCAAGTCAGGGATCTGGGGAAGGGTACCAAAACATTTCTGCAGCATTGAAGGTCCCCCAGAACACAGTTGCCTCCATTATTCTTAAATGGAAGAAGTTTGGAACCACCGAGACTCTGTCTAGAACTGGCCGCCCAGGCAAACTGAGCAATCGGGGGAGAAGGGCCTTGGTCAGGGAGGTGACCAAAAACCCGACGGTCACTCTGACAGAGCTCCAGAGTTCCTTTGTGGAGATGGGAGAACCTTCCAGAAGGACAACCATCTCTGCAGCACTCCAGAGTGGCCAGACAGAAGCCATTCCTCAGTAAAAGGCACACGACAGCCTGCTTGGAGTTTGCCAGAAGGCACCTAAAGACTCTTAGACCATGAGGAACAAGATTCTCTGGTCTGATGAAACCAAGATTTGCCTGAATGCCAAGAGTCACATCTAGATGAAACCTGGCGCCATCCCTACAGTGAAGCATGGTGGTGGCAGCATCATGCTGTGGGGAGGTTTTTCAGTGGCAGTGACTGGGAGACTAGTCAGGATCGAGGTAAAGATGAACGGAGCAAGTACAGAGAGATCCTTGATGAAAACCTGTTTCAGAGCGCTCACGACCTCAGGCTGGGGCGAAGGCTCACCTTCCAACAGGACAATGACCCTAAGCACACAGCCAAGACAACGCAGGAGTGGCTTCGGGACAAGTCTCTGAATGTCCTTGAGTGGCCAAGCCAGAGCCCGGACTTGAACCCAATCGAACATCTCTGGACATGTGAAAATAGCTGCGTAGCGATGCTCCCCATCCAACCAGACAGAGCTTGAGAGGATCTGCAGAGAAGAATGAGAGAAACTCCCCAAATACAGGTGTGCCAAGCTGGTAGCATCATACCTAAGCAGACTCGAGGCTGTAATCGCTGCCAAAGGTGCTTCAACAAAGTACTGTGTAAAGGCTCTGAATTCTTATGTAAATGTGATATTTCAGTTGTTTATTTTCAATATATTTACAAAAATTTCTAAAATCAGTTTTTGATTTGTCATTATGGGGTATTGTGTGTAGATTGATGAGTGAAAAAATAAACGATTTAATCCATTTTAGAATAAGGCTGTAACGTAACAAATGTGGAAAAAGTCAAAGGGTCTGAATACTTTCTGAATGCACTGGGCTACACACCACTATACATGGACAGACAAGCAGACTTTTGCACACACTCAAGGACACACAAAACACACTAACACATGGACACCTAACCTACATATCACACTTTTCCAGTTCATGGTAGCACCTTTCCACCTCCCTGCTGACAGTTCATGGTAGCACCTTTCCACCTCCCTGCTGACAGTTCATGGTAGCACCTTTCCACCTCCCTGCTGACAGTTCATGGTAACACCTTTCCACCTTCCTACTGACAGTTCATGGTAGCACCTTTCCACCTCCCTGCTGACAGTTCATGGTAGCACCTTTCCACCTCCCTGCTGACAGTTCATGGTAGCACCTTTCCACCTCCCTGCTGACAGTTCATGGTAGCACCTTTCCACCTCCCTGCTGACAGTTCATGGTAGCACCTTTCCACCTCCCTGCTGACAGTTCATGGTAGCACCTTTCCACCTCCCTACTGACAGTTCATGGTAGCACCTTTCCACCTCCCTGCTGACAGTTCATGGTAGCACCTTTCCACCTCCCTACTGACAGTTCATGGTAGCACCTTTCCACCTCCCTGCTGACAGTTCATGGTAGCACCTTTCCACCTCCCTACTGACAGTTCATGGTAGCACCTTTCCACCTCCCTGCTGACAGTTCATGGTAACACCTTTCCACCTTCCTACTGACAGTTCATGGTAGCACCTTTCCACCTCCCTGCTGACAGTTCATGGTAGCACCTTTCCACCTCCCTGCTGACAGTTCATGGTAGCACCTTTCCACCTCCCTGCTGACAGTTCATGGTAGCACCTTTCCACCTCCCTGCTGACAGTTCATGGTAGCACCTTTCCACCTCCCTGCTGACAGTTCATGGTAGCACCTTTCCACCTCCCTACTGACAGTTCATGGTAGCACCTTTCCACCTCCCTGCTGACAGTTCATGGTAGCACCTTTCCACCTCCCTACTGACAGTTCATGGTAGCACCTTTCCACCTCCCTGCTGACAGTTCATGGTAGCACCTTTCCACCTCCCTGCTGACAGTTCATGGTAGCACCTTTCCACCTCCCTGCTGACAGTTCATGGTAGCACCTTTCCACCTCCCTGCTGACAGTTCATGGTAGCACCTTTCCACCTCCATACTGACAGTTCATGGTAAATAAGGGTGAGTGTCCCTAATAAACAGATGTGACCTATCACTGCACCCCTCCAGATAGAGAGACATGTTCCTCCACCATCCCAGACCGTGCTGTGCCTCTTTCTCCCCCACATGGCTCTAGGGGCCAGATAGAAGCCATTAGTGGCCAACAGGCCTGGGACCACAGAGGTTCTCTACCTCCCATTCCCAAACCCCCACCCCTGTCTGTTCCTAATTACTAAGGAATCTGGAGACCCAACCACACATACCAGCTATTAGCTGGGTTCTCTCTCAACAGGAGAGAGAGGAAGTTGTAAACAAGCTTACTGCATGTGGCCACAGGGTCGGCATAGACCTACCCAGCTGTAACAGATTAGGACACCAATCTAAGACCATGGCGGCGCTGATGCTAGCCTATGACTGTAAATCATCTCACGGACTGATAGTAAACTATCTAGCTATCTGTGTAGTTTAAAGGCATAACTAAGTAACTAACAGCCTTCCAGCCTTCCAGCCTCCAGAGGTTCTCACCGCCCATGGGTGTGTGAGTGTGTGTTTGTGTTTGTGTGTGTTTGTTTGTCTGTGTGTGCATGTTTGCGTGCGTGTGTGTGTGTGTGCTTCTCACCATCCATGAGCCTGTGTGTCTGTGTGTGTGTGTGTGTGTGTGTCTGTGTGTGTGTGTGTACATAAGTTCATGTGTGTGTGTGTGTGTGTTTTCTCACTATCAACACTTGTGTGTGTGTGTGTTTGTGTCTCACCATCCATGAGACCGTGTGTCTGTGTGTGTGTGTCTGTGTGTGTGTGTACATAAGTTCATGTGTGTGTGTGTGTGTGTTTTCTCACTATCAACACTCATGTGTGTGTGTGTCTCACCATCAACAGGTGTGTGTGTCTCACCATCAACAGGTGTGTGTGTCTCACCATCAACAGGTGTGTGTGTGTGTCTCACCATCAACAGGTGTGTGTGTGTGTGTGTGTCTCACCATCAACAGGTGTGTGTGTGTGTCTCACCATCAACGGGTGTGTGTGTGTGTGTCTCACCATCAACAGGTGTGTGTGTGTCTCACCATCAACAGGTGTGTGTGTGTCTCACCATCAACAGGTGTGTGTGTGTCTCACCATCAACAGGTGTGTGTGTGTCTCACCATCAACAGGTGTGCAGGGCTCGTAGACCAGACGGTAGCCCTCGATGATGCCGTTGGCCTGGCCTGGCTCCCCCCACGACATGTTGACTGACGTGGTGGTCAGCTCACTGAAGTGGAGGAAGCTGGGTCTACTGGGGGCTGGAGAGGAGGATGAGGGGGGGGGGGGGGGAGAGAGGGGAGGAGATAGAGAGGGAAAGAGAGAAACAGGAGAGAGAGAGAGAGAGAGAGAGAGAGAGAGAGAGAGAGAGAGAGAGAGAGAGAGAGAGAGAGAGAGAGAGAGAGAGAGAGAGAGAGAGAGAGAGAGAGAGAGAGAGAGAGAGAGAGAGAGAGAGAGAGAGAGAGAGAGAGAGAGAGAGAGAGAGAGAGAGAGAGAGAGAGAGAGAGAGAGAGAGAGAGAGAGAGAGAGAGAGAGAGAGAGAGTTAAGAGAGAGTTAAGGAAGGACACTTAGGCTGGCGC
>NC_092086.1:18182316-18216328 GCF_045679555.1 Salvelinus alpinus
ACCACAATGTGCTATACTACAGCATGGTATACTACAGTGTGCTATACTACAGTATGGTATACAACAGTATAGTATACTACAGTGCAGTATACTACAGTATGGTGTACCACAGTATGGTATACCACAGTATGATATACCACAATGTGCTATATTACAGTATGGTATACAACAGTATAGTATACTACAGTGCAGTATACTATATTATGGTATACTACAGTATGGTATACTACAGTGTGCTATACTACAGTATGGTCTACTTTAGACCCACAGGTTAGAAGTGGTTCAGGTTAAGTGATTGCCCAAATTGTGATCCTCACCTTGTACCCCTGTATGTCTCCATTCTGAGAGTCAAGAGGGGGCGGGCTCCATGTGACTTCCAGCTGGGTGGCTGTTGATGATTGGATGGTCACAGATTGGGGCGGGGCTGTTGGAACTGGAGTGGAGTGGAGGGTAAACATTCAACAGTGATATTGGTCAGACCAGGTCCAATTCATGTGTCAAATACCTTTAAATAGCTGAGCTGTGCTTGGGTTCGTTTTCCAGAAGAGTGGAACCACTAGGGACAATAAAGTTGATCTCATCATCGCTTCTTACCTGCCTCGCCTACAAACACTTCCTGTGGCGTGCTGGTAGGCCCCTCTCCCACGGCGTTGTACACGCTCAGGCGGATCTCATAACGCTTGTGTTTACTCAAGTCTGTGGGGGGAGAAACACAGAAAGAGTGATCCACAGATGGCCTGGGAGGACCATCCAACAGCAGTGGAACTGGTCATACAACTTTATGAGTTGAAGGAAAAGCAGAGAGATAAAGTGAAGAGGTCAAAGGTCAGGACACACCTGATGAGGAAGAGGTAAAACAACACCATGACAGGAGGGTTAAATATTAAGACAAATGAGGAAGAGCAGAGATGTGGGATGTTGGCAAACACACACTGACATAAACATACGTTTACATACACAGATGATTGTCAGGCAGACAGAGAGAGAGAGACAGAGGAGGCTGCTGAGGGGAGGACGGCTCATCATAAGGGCCAGAACGGAGCGAATGGAAACATGTGTCTGATGTACTTGATACCATTCCACTAATTCCGCTCCAGTCATTACCACGAGCCCCTCCTCCCCACCAGCCTCCTGTGATACAGTGGACTTACTATCCAGCTCGTACTGGGTGAGAGAGGACTCGCTCAGGTTCCTCACACTGTAGGGGGCTAGAGGGTGACGGACCAGGGTGGGAGGAGGGGTGAGGGAGGACAGAACACAGGGAGTCAGGGCAGCCACCATAAAGAGGCAGAGAGGGGGAGGAGAGAGAGGGAGGAGAGAGAGGGGGAGGAGAGGGAGGGGAGAGAGAGAGGGAGGGGAGAGAGAGAGGGAGGAGAGGGAGGGGAGAGAGAGAGGGAGGGGAGAGAGAGAGGGAGGAGAGAGAGAGGGAGGAGAGAGAGGGGGAGGAGAGAGAGGTGGAGGAGAGAGAGAGGGGGAGGAGAGAGAGAGGGAGGAGAGAGAGAGGGAGGAGAGAGAGGGGGAGGAGAGAGAGGTGAGGAGAGAGAGAGGGATGAGAGAGAGAGGGAGGAGAGAGAGGGGGAGGAGAGAGAGAGGGAGGAGAGAGAGGGGGAAGAGAGAGAGGGGGAGGAGAGAGAGGTGGAGGAGAGAGAGAGGGAGGAGAGAGAGGGGGAGGAGAGAGGGGGGGGAAAGGGGGAGGAGAGAGAGGTGGAGGAGAGAGGGGGGGAGAGAGGGGGAGAGAGAGAGGGAGGAGAGAGAGGGGGAAGAGAGAGAGGGGGTGGAGGAGCGAGAGAGAGTGGAGGAGAGAGAGGGGGAGGAGAGAGAGGTGGAGGAGAGAGAGAGGGAGGAGAGAGAGGGGGAGGACAGCGAGGGGGAGGAGAGAGAGGGAGGAGAGAGAGGGCGAGGAGAGAGGGGGAGGAGAGAGATGGGGAGGAGAGAGATGGGGAGGCGAGAGAGAGGTAGGAGACTGATGTTAGGTCTTCATGGTAACGTGTGAACAGAGTAGACCCACAGTCACCCAAAGGCTGAGCTGAGGAAAAGGTTAAGGAAACAAACAGAGGTCAGAGGTCAACTCACCGGTGAGCTCGGCCCAGTTGGAGGCGGGGCTGTTGATGGTTCGTATGGTGAAGCTACGGAGGTGGTCGTATTGTAACTCCCGGTATCGTACCCTGAACCCCAGCAGCACCCCGTTTATCTGCTTCTCAGCAGGCGGCTGGAAGGGGGATCAATCACATTTATTTATAAAGACCTTTTTATATCCACAGTCTTACATCAACACAGTGTTTTACAGTAAACCCAGCCTAGACCACCAGACTTAAAAACAACACAGTGTTTTACAGTAAACCCAGCCTAGACCACCAGACTTAAAAACAACATAGTGTTTTACAGTAAACCCAGCCTAGACCACCAGACTTAAAAACAACATAGTGTTTTACAGTAAACCCAGCCTAGACCACCAGACTTAAAAACAACACCGTGTTTTACAGTAAACCCAGCCTAGACCACCAGACTTAAAAACAACACAGTGGCAAGGAAACTATCTAGAAGAGAGAAAACTGCACCTTACAAATGTACCGCTTACCTCCCATCGGACCAGCACCGAGGTGGTGGTGTGGGGTGTAACAGAGAGGATTGTGGGAGCTTTGTCTGGGGCTGTGTGGAGACAGATATAAGGGTATCGTTGAACTGGTGGACTGTATAAACGCTTTTGATCTCTCTCTCTCTCTCACACACACACACACACACACACACACACACACACACACACACACACACACACACACACACACACACACACACACACACACACACACACACACACACACACACACACACACACACACACACACACACACACACACACACACACACACACACACAGTAGGGCTATTGTGTCAACAAGCACAGGCAGTGTGATTCTCTGACGTTCAGTATGAGAGAGAGAGAGACAGCAATGAGAGACAGCAATCAGAGAGACAGCAATGAGAGACAGCAATCAGAGAGACAGCAATGAGAGACAGCAATGGGTGACAGCAATCAGAGAGACAGCAATGGCTGCCTAGTGAGGAGGACTGTCTGTCTCCATTACAGTGGAGTGACTAGACACAGGTCTCATGAGGATCCCCCAGCAAAAACAGACTCAACATGAACCTGGGTTCAAATAGTTGAATAGTCAAATAGTTGACCAACGAAATAGTCCCTCATTTGAAAAACCCTGTCCATCTGGCACTACAGGCAGACTTAAGCAACCTCTCAAAACCCTGTCCATCTGGCACTACAGGCAGACTTAGCAAACTCTCAAAACCCTGTCCATCTGGCACTACAGGAAGACTTAGCAAACTCTCGAAACCCTGTCCATCTGGCACTACAGGCAGTTAAGCAAACTCTCAAAATATTTGTAAGATTTGAAAAAGGTTTGGGAAAGCGAGTTTGCAGGGCTACGGAGTCAGTCAGTCTCATTTCCATGATGTCCTTACCGTCCTGCAGTGTGGTGACAGCCTCACTCTCCTGGCTGTACTCACTGTCCCCGATGTCGTTGGTGGCTTTCACTCTGAACTGGTAGGAGGTGAACGGCTTGAGGCTGGCAGGATAGAATGTCCCCTGTCAGTTCACTTATGTCTTCAACCTAGAGTTATCCTAGACATGTACTAGATAGTGTGGTAACACTGTGTTTAAAGGTTGCCTACATAAACACATTCATAACCCTACATAAACACATTCATAACCCCACATAACACATTCATAACCCTACATAACACATTCATAACCCTACATAACACATTCATAACCCCACATAACACATTCATAACCCTACATAACACATTCATAACCCTACATAAACACATTCATAACCCTACATAAACACATTCATAACCCTACATAACACATTCATAACCCTACATAACACATTCATAACCCTACATAACACATTCATAACCCTACATAAACACATTCGTAACACCACATAACACATTCGTAACCCTAAATAACATATTCATAACCCTATATAAACACATTCATAACCCTACGTAAACACATTCATAACCCTACGTAAACACATTCATAACCCTACATAAACACAGTCCTTTAAATGTGAATAAGGTATCTCTGCCCTCTGACCTGCACTAGATAGGGTACTAGGTATTGTGCTAGGTAGTGCATTAGTGAGGGTGTTGGGTAGGGTACTAGGTAGGGTGTGTACTGTACCTGTCCACTATGTAGGAGCTGGCCTCGTGGTTGACCGATGCAGAGTGGACAGTCCAGTTACTGTCTGGTAGCTCTCTGTACTGCACCGTGTAGTATCGGACAGGTGACAGGCCGTCGCTACCTGGTTCCCATGACAACATCACGCTGCGCGCCTGCACGTCCTCCTGGGGCACTGTGGGACGGCTGGCAGGTTGGGGCCGCGCTGAGGGGGCGGGGAAAACACACACTGTCAATCACCGTTCCCATACATAACCGCAATGACTGTAATAGATAAGTAAATCAATGAATTAATAAATTAATAAGTATATGCAAATAAATAGATGCAAAAATACAAATATAAATAAATACATGAATAAATAAACACATGAAAAAACAAATAATATGTCAAATAATAAATAAAATAAGTAAATAATTGAAAGCTACATTATGTTTGTACTGTTTCCTCCCCAGTCGGGTCAGTACCTACCTCTCTTCTCTGTCGTGACCACCAGGGCCTCTGCAGCCTCCCCCCCAGCCCTGTTTCCTCCCCAGTTGGGTCAGTACCTACCTCTCTTCTCTGTCGTGACCACCAGGGCCTCTGCAGCCTCCCCCCCAGCCCTGTTTCCTCCCCAGTCGGGTCAGTACCTACCTCTCTTCTCTGTCGTGACCACCAGGGCCTCTGCAGCCTCCCCCCCAGCCCTGTTTCCTCCCCAGTCGGGTCAGTACCTACCTCTCTTCTCTGTCGTGACCACCAGGGCCTCTGCAGCCTCCCCCCCAGCCCTGTTTCCTCCCCAGTCGGGTCAGTACCTACCTCTCTTCTCTGTCGTGACCACCAGGGCCTCTGCAGCCTCCCCCCAGCCCTTGCGCGTCTGAGCGGTGAGGCGGAACACATAGACGGACTCTGGTTTCAGTCCAGATGCTGTATACTGTCGTGCACTGGGGCTCAGCACGTCCACAGTGGCAGAGTTGCTACTGGAGGTGTTCCGTCTGTGTGTGATCTGATAGGCTAGGTCAGAGAGAGGAACATGACGATTCAGTACGGGAAACGATCTGTTGACGACCTAAAATGTTGAAATGTTGTCAATAAAGAACATGGACATAGATCGCATAGTGTCTTAGAGGAACCAGGGACAATGTAATGAACAGAATGAGGATAATGTCTTAGAGGAACCAGGGACAATGTAATGAACAGAATGAGGATAATGTCTTAGAGGAACCAGGGACAATGTAATGAACAGAATGAGGATAATGTCTTAGAGGAACCAGGGACAATGTAATGAACAGAATGAGGATAATGTCTTAGAGGAACCAGGGACAATGTAATGAACAGAATGAGGATAATGTTTTAGAGGAACCAGGGACAATGTAATGAACAGAATGAGGATAATGTCTTAGAGGAACCAGGGACAATGTAATGAACAGAATGAGGATAATGTCTTAGAGGAACCAGGGACAATGTAATGAACATAATGAGGATAATGTCTTAGAGTAACCAGGGACAATGTAATGAACAGAATGAGGATAATGTCTTAGAGGAACCAGGGACAATGTAATGAACAGAATGAGGATAATGTCTTAGAGGAACCAGGGACAATGTAATGAACAGAATGAGGATAATGTCTTAGAGGAACCAGGGACAATGTAATGAACAGAATGAGGATAATGTCTTAGAGGAACCAGGGACAATGTAATGAACATAATGAGGATAATGTCTTAGAGGAACCAGGGACAATGTAATGAACAGAATGAGGATAATGTCTTAGAGGAACCAGGGACAATGTAATGAACATAATGAGGATAATGTCTTAGAGGAACCAGGGACAATGTAATGAACAGAATGAGGATAATGTCTTAGAGGAACCAGGGACAATGTAATGAACAGAATGAGGATAATGTCTTAGAGGAACCAGGGACAATGTAATGAACAGAATGAGGATAATGTCTTAGAGGAACCAGGGACAATGTAATGAACAGAATGAGGATAATGTCTTAGAGGAACCAGGGACAATGTAATGAACAGAATGAGGATAATGTCTTAGAGGAACCAGGGACAATGTAATGAACATAATGAGGATAATGTCTTAGAGGAACCAGGGACAATGTAATGAACAGAATGAGGATAATGTCTTAGAGGAACCAGGGACAATGTAATGAACAGAATGAGGATAATGTCTTAGAGTAACCAGGGACAATGTAATGAACAGAATGAGGATAATGTCTTAGAGGAACCAGGGACAATGTAATGAACAGAATGAGGATAATGTCTTAGAGGAACCAGGGACAATGTAATGAACAGAATGAGGATAATGTCTTAGAGGAACCAGGGACAATGTAATGAACAGAATGAGGATAATGTCTTAGAGGAACCAGGGACAATGTAATGAACAGAATAAGGATAATGTCTTAGAGGAACCAGGGACAATGTAATGAACAGAATGAGGATAATGTCTTGGTATGAGAGCTTGGACCCTGAGATACGAAGCCCCTGTGATTTAGACACAGCCGTTAGATAGAAATACTACTACCTGTTAGGATAATGGGTGTATGGAGGGGTAGGGGGCTGTGGTAGTAGACGTACCCAGAATGATGCCGTTAGGCTGGGCAGGAGGCTGCCAGATGAGCCTGACTGAGCCGGTCCTCACCTCTGGGAACAGGATGCCCACTGGAGGACCTGGGACTGTGGAGACAGAGGGAGGGACATGAGTTAGGAGGACAGTACTGTGTCCACGTTGATCTAGTTGATCTACCTTTATCAATACAAATCCAGAACAGAGGATATCAGGACCAGTGGTTCTAGCAGAGGGTAGACCAGTCTTGACGTGGCCAGTAGCCTCCTTTAGGGGGGGGGGCCCTTCACTGCTGTATTTATCTCAACAGGCTAACACAGTGTTGTGGCGTGCAGGACACCCGGGTTTTGAACCCAGGACCTAATGGTCAGTGAGTAATGCTCACCATCGTCCAGGGTCCTCTCCAGGATGGTCGGCCTGCTGCTCCTGCCGTCTCCTATCCGTGTGAAGGCCAGGACCTGGATCTCATACAGCACGTACTTCCCCAGACCACTCAACTGAACACTGTGGCTGGTGTTCCCCTCCACCTCCCAGTACTGAGGGACAGAGTCTGAACCCTTGTCCTTATACACCACCTGCGAGACCACGGGGACAACGGGTAATAGTGAGTGTGTTTGTTTAGGTTCCTGTTTAGGTGTCTGTGTGCGTGTGTGTGTGTGTGTGTGTGTGTGTGTGTGTGCGTGCGTGTGTGTGTGTGTGTGTGTGTGTGTGTGTGTGAGTGGGTGTGTGTGTATGTGTGTGTGTGTGTGTGTGTGTGTGTGTGTGTGTGTGTGTGTGTGTGTGTGTGTGTGTGTGTGTGTGTGTGTGTGTGTGTGTGTGTGTGTGTGTGTGTGTGTGTGTGTGTGTGTGTGTGTGGCACTGACCTTGTATCCCAGGATGAGTCCGTTGCGGTCAGTCTGAGGGACCTCCCCCCAGCGGACCAGGATGCTGCTGGAAGTCGTGGCGAAGGATGACACATTGGTGGGACCACAGGACGGCACTACACAGGGGTCAACGGTTAGAATACAGCCTGTGTGTGTGTGTGTGTTCAGTATAAGTGTGTTAATGTGTGTGTAGTATGAGTGTGTTAGCTGTCTCCCCAGTCTTACCAGACTCCCTGGTTCTGCCCTGGACAGGCTGGCTCCAGGGCCCAGAACCCATGCCGTTGATGGCCTGAACCCTGACTTCGTACTCTGTCCACTCCTCCAGGTCCTCTATGGTGAACTCCCTCTCCAGCCGGTCACTGATGATGTGGGATAGGACCCCTTCCTTAGATGCCGCTCTGGAGTACTGAACCCGGTAACCCACCAACTCCTGGTCCCCATTGTACTCCCACTCTGGAAGAGGCTGGAGAGAGAGGAGGTGGGGAGGAAGGTGGAGAGGGTATGATACACACTGACTGACAGAGAAACAGAGATACAGAGACTGACTGACTGACAGGGAGACAGAGACTGACTGACAGAGAAACAGAGAGACAGAGACTGACTGACAGAGAGCCAGAGACTGACTGACAGAGAAACAGAGAGACAGAGACTGACTGACAGAGAGACAGAGACTGACTGACAGAGAAACAGAGATACAGAGAAACAGAGACTGACTGACAGAGAAACAGAGATACAGACAGACAGAGACTGATAGAGAAACAGATATTGTGTACATGCATGTCTGTGTTCCCTTGTGCCCTTATGAGGAAAACAATCTAGTCAGGACGCACCACCCATCGGAGCCAGAGGCTGGTCTCTGAGGCTGTTCGGAGGGTGACGTTGTAGGGGGAGATATCTGGAGGCGCCTGCAGGGTCTGGATCTTCCTGGAGGGCTGGCTGGGAGGACTGGTCCCCACTATGTTCACCTGGCGCATGCGGAACCTACAGGGGAGGACAGACAGCAAGGTATGGATGTCAACATGGGTTTGACAGGATGTTCTGGTAGGAGCTATGCTTACAACATGGGGACACAGAAATCAGGTTTGGGGACCAATCCCATTTCAATTCAGAGGGTATGGACTTTCTGCTCATGAATTGAATGTTGATCCCTTTGAAGTGGAATAGAGTCCAACACTGATGGGCGTATTGTGTGGTCAGTATGTGACTACCAGAATAACTATGTGAGTACGTTTATCAGGTATAGTGTTAGGTACCTGTTGTAGCTGTACTAGTGATGTTCTACTGTACCTATAGGAGGTATAGGGGTTCAGGTCCAGGACCTCCAGGGAGCGGGCATCAGGCTCGTTGGGCAACTGGTGGACCATCACCCACTCCTCATTCTCCCCGATTATACCAATCTAGAGAGGGTATAATGATGTGGGAATAATGATGGGGGGGGGGGGGGGGGGGGGTGAGAAAGAGGGGGTAGAGAGAGGAGGAAAAAGAGAGAGAGGGGAGATGGGGATTTTGAGGGGGAACAGGGAGAGGGAGAGAGAGAGGGAGGGAGGGAGAGAAAGAGAGAGGGAGAGAAAGAGAGAGGGAGAGAAAGAGAGAGGGAGAGAGAAAGAGGGAGGGAGATAGAGAGAGAGTGAGGGAGAGAGAGAAGAGAGAGGGAGAGAAAGAGAGAGAGAGAGAGAGCGAGAAAGAGAGAGGGAGAGAAAAAGAGAGGGAGAGAAAGAGAGAGGGAGAGAAAGAGAGAGGGAGAGAGAGACTATGATTTTTTAAATTCACTTAAAGTTTGATTGATTGCTCGCTTGCTTGATTCATTGATTGATTGGATGTGTCTCTCACCTGTGCCTCGACCTGCCAGCGTGAGATGGATGTCTTGCCGTCATAGCCAGGTTTAAACTGCAGGGCCACAGAGCGGGGGCCGATGTTGGAGATGGCTATGTTGGTTGGCGGGCCCGGCATCTCTGTATAGGGAGGAGATCAGGGATGGAGATAAAGGAGGAGGGACACAGTGAGATCAGGGATGGAGATAAAGGAGGAGAGACACAGTGAGATCAGGGATGGAGATAAAAGAGGACAGACAGTGAGATCAGGGATGGAGATAAAGGAGGACAGACAGTGAGATCAGGGATGGAGATAAAGGAGGATAGACACAGTGAGATCAGGGATGGAGATAAAGGAGGAAAGACACAGTGAGATCAGGGACGGAGATAAAGGAGGAGGGACACAGTGAGATCAGGGACGGAGATAAAGGAGGAGGGACACAGTGAGATCAGGGATGGAGATAAAGGAGGACAGACAGTGAGATCAGGGATGGAGATAAAGGAGGACAGACAGTGAGATCAGGGATGGAGATAAAGGAGGAAAGATACAGTAAGATCAGGGACGGAGATAAAGGAGGAGGGACACAGTGAGATCAGGGACGGAGATAAAGGAGGAGGGACACAGTGAGATCAGGGATGGAGATAAAGGAGGAAAGACACAGTGAGATCAGGGATGGAGATAAAGGAGGAGGGACACAGTGAGATCAGGGACGGAGATAAAGGAGGAGGGACACAGTGAGATCAGGGACGGAGATAAAGGAGGAGGGACACAGTGAGATCAGGGACGGAGATAAAGGAGGAGGGACACAGTGAGATCAGGGATGGAGATAAAGGAGGAGAGACAGTGAGATCAGGGATGGAGATAAAGGAGGAAAGATACAGTAAGATCAGGGACAGAGATAAAGGAGCACAGACAGTGAGATCAGGGATGGAGATAAAGGAGGAGGGACACAGTGAGATCAGGGATGGAGATAAAGGAGGAAAGACACAGTGAGATCAGGGATGGAGATAAAGGAGGAGGGACACAGTGAGATCAGGGACGGAGATAAAGGAGGAGGGACACAGTGAGATCAGGGACGGAGGTAAAGGAGGAGGGACACAGTGAGATCAGGGACGGAGATAAAGGAGGAGGGACACAGTGGGATCAGGGACGGAGATAAAGGAGGAGGGACACAGTGAGATCAGGGACGGAGGTACTAACCTGGGGGTAGGGTTAGGGGGAGGTACTAACCTGGGGGTAGGGTTAGGGGGAGGTACTAACCTGGGGGAGAGTTAGAGGGAGGTACTAACCTGGGGGTAGGGTTAGGGGGAGGTACTAACCTGGGGGAGAGTTAGAGGGAGGTACTAACCTGGGGGAGGGTTAGGGGGAGGTACTAACCTGGGGGATGGTTCGGGGGAGGTACTAACCTGGGGGAGGGTTATGGGGAGGTACTGACCTGGGGGAACTCCAGATGATATAGTAGAAGAAGAGAGTTGACCCTGACCCTTGGAGGTCATCCCAGCCACCTGGATGGTGTAGGTGGTGAGGGCGGTCAGCCCGGTGACTCGGTACTCCTGGGTCAGGTTAGGGAGGTAGTGGGTGACCCGGGTGTTGGTCCGGTTAAACTCTTCCCACGAGATACGGTAGCCTATAGGAGAGAGACATCACAGCTGGTTAGACTGATGCAGAGGACATATGAAGACTACAATACAACTGACTAGGTATCCCCCTTTCCCTTTCCCTATAGAAGTGAATAGAATGGAATAGAATAGATCTTTATCGGCCATTTGCACAGAAATGGATACTTTAGCTACCATAGTACCCAACCAAACACAGCACACATCCAACAAACAGGGTCAACCATAGACCATGCCTACAGTAGACCTAGTTATCTGTGAGGACTCTGATCTTCTCGTTGAGGTCTCTCCAGAGAGGGTTATTGTTAGATACTCTACTATACTAGGTACAGTACCTGTGAGGACTTCATTCTTCTCGTTGAGGTCTCTCCAGAGGGTTATTGTTAGATACTCTACTATACTAGGTACAGTACCTGTGAGGACTCCATTCTTCTCGTTGAGGTCTCTCCAGAGAGGGTTATTGTTAGATACTCTACTATACTAGGTAAAGTACCTGTGAGGACTCCATTCTTCTCGTTCTCTCCAGAGAGGGTTCGGGTTAGATACTCTACTATACTAGGTACAGTACCTGTGAGGACTCCATTCTTCTCATTGGGATCTTTCCAGCTGACCTTCAGAGATGTGTCCAGGATCTCTGTAAAGCTTAGGTGACCAACGGCACCAGGCGCTGGACACACACAAGGCAAGGATTATACAGTGAGTGTCCAGTATGTTTAGTGCACAAGTACCATATACTTTGCAGTAGTACCATATACTTTGCAGTAGTACCATATACTTTACAGTAGTATCATATACTTTGCAGTAGTACCATATACTTTGCAGTAGTAGCATATACTTTACAGTAGTAGCATATACTTTGCAGTAGTACCATATACTTTGCAGTTGTACCATATACTTTACAGTAGTATCATATACTTTACAGTAGTATCATATACTTTATAGTAGTACCATATACTTTACAGTAGTACCAACTACTTTGCAGTTGTACCATATACCATATACTTTGCAGAAGTCCCATCTACTTTACAGTAGTATCATATACTTTGCAGTAGCACCATATACTTTGCAGTAGTATCATATACTTTACAGTAGACCATATACTTTACAGTAGTATATTGGGTCTGTAATAGTTTGTAATACGCTTTTTACCCGGGCCAATTTGTGACAGACTGAGCTGTACTGCGCTGGCCCAGTTACGCATACAAAGAATATCTGAGCCTACACAGTACAGTCCGGGGCCTTCGGGTCGATAGAATAATGTGGAAATAGAATAGCTTTTGTCTGTGCCTGTGAGACACTGTCTTCGTGAGTGCCTACAGGTTTGGTATAATTATGTGACTGTGGTACTCACTGTCTTCGTGAGTGCCTACAGGTTTGGTATAATTATGTGACTGTGGTACTCACTGTCTTCGTGAGTGCCTACAGGTTTGGTATAGTTATGTGACTGTGGTACTCACTGTCTTCGTGAGCACATACAGGTTTGGTATAGTTATGTGACTGTGGTACTCACTGTCTTCGTGAGTGCCTACAGGTTTGGTATAATTATGTGACTGTGGTACTCACTGTCTTCGTGAGTGCCTACAGGTTTGGTATAATTATGTGACTGTGGTACTCACTGTCTTCGTGAGTGCCTACAGGTTTGGTATAGTTATGTGACTGTGGTACTCACTGTCTTCGTGAGTGCCTACAGGTTTGGTATAGTTATGTGACTGTGGTACTCACTGTCTTCGTGAGTGCCTACAGGTTTGGTATAGTTATGTGACTGTGGTACTCACTGTCTTCGTGAGTGCCTACAGGTTTGGTATAGTTATGTGACTGTGGTACTCACTGTCTTCGTGAGTGCCTACAGGTTTGGTATAGTTATGTGACTGTGGTACTCACTGTCTTCGTGAGTGCGTAGTCTGTGAGGTGGGCTGCGGGGGCCGTCTCCAGGCGTAGTGAAACACAGGACAGAGGTGTAGTACTCTGTGAACTTCTTCAGTCCCGTCACGTAGCCCACATGCACGCTGTCCTGGAAGTTAGGTCTCACTGTCACCATGGTAACGTCCTCCTCGTGACCCGCCTCCCACGCCAACAGCTGGAAACAGACGGAGGGATAATTTAAACATGTCATAAGACGAAAGACAACAAAACACTGCAGCTGGTTTATAGTGATCTGTTGAGGCACTGGTACGTCTAATGCTGGAGAATGCAGTTCTTATTGTAACCACTAGAGGGCAGTGTATGACAGAACAGAGATGTATTTACAGAACAGGTCGTTCTACTGCACATCCAATAAGAATATTTGTCTCTGGTAAGGGTCTCTGCTCTCTGTTGCCCACCTTGTATCCCTGGTTGATGCCGTTGATGAACTGAGGGCTAGGAGCTGACCAGGTCAGCCTGACTGTAGAGGAGTTGAATGGCTCAGCCTGGACATTACCTGGTGGGACAGTGGGGACTGGGAGAGAGATGGAGGGAGATACGAGAGAGAGAGAGAGAAAACATGAGATAGGAAGAAAAGAGGGATGACTGAATAACCGGCCCTCAGAAAGCTGCAGAGGAGCTTCTGGCACGGCGTGGGTTTGTTGTGGTTCTATGTTCCACAGAGAGCTAAGAGAAGTACGTCACTTCCCAACCCTTAAAGCTGGAGAACTATGTTTAACCATGTGACTGTGAAATGGACTTCATCCATCCTCACCTCCCTGTAGGGTCCACTCTGTAACCTTGTGGCTGTAGGTACCCCTCCCAGCCCTGTTGTAGGCTGCCACCTCCATCTCATAGTTAGTCCAGATGATGAGGTCCTCCAAGAGTATGTTATTCTGGTCTGGCCTGGTGATGTTCTTCATCTGACAGTCCACTGGTAGTCCTGACAGACAGTACCTAGGAGGGGAGAGAGAGAGAGGGATGGTTAGACAGTGCAGAAAGGGGGAAGTGAGGGTGAAAAGAGATGGAAGGGGAGGACGAAGACATTAGGATTGTGACCATGACCAAAGTGGTGTTATACAGGTTAATAACCCAGATGAATGTCATTGACCCCCTCCATCTTCAACCTGGACCAATCCGCTCTGTGTCTCACCTGATGATGTATCCCTGGAGCGGTCCATTCTGGTGGCTCTCCGGGGGTGGTTGCCACTGGATCATGATGGACTGGTTGGTACGACCACTGGCAATCACCGTCTGAGGAGGGGCACTGGGAGGCTCCTCTGGTAGAGAGAGTCTGGTGGGAGAGAGGGAGGGAGAGGGAGGGAGAGAGAGATAGGGGGAGAGAGAGGGAGAGAGAGGGAGAGAGAGATAGGGGGAGAGAGAGGGAGAGAGAGGGAGAGAGAGGGAGACAGAGATAGGGGGAGAGAGATAGGGGGAGAGAGAGGGAGCGAGAGAGAGAGAGAGATAGGGGGAGAGAGATAGGGGGAGAGAGAGATAGGGAGAGAGAGAGAGAGGGAGAGGGAGGGAGAGAGAGCGAGAGAGAGAGAGATAGGGGGAGAGAGATAGGGGGAGAGAGAGGGAGAGAGAGAGAGATAGGGGGAGAGAGATAGGGGGAGAGAGGGAGAGAGAGAGAGAGAGAGAGAGGGAGAGAGAGGGAGAGAGAGAGAGAGAGAGAGAGGGGGGGAGAGAGATAGGGGGAGAGAGACAGAGAGATAGGGAGAGAGAGAGAGCGAGAGATAGGGGGAGAGAGATAGGGGGAGAGAGAGGGAGAGATAGGGAGAGAGAGATAGGGGGAGAGAGAAAACTGGTATGAATTAACAAGTGTTTCTGAATATTTCCATGTCTTTTTGTTATGTAACCGTTAAAAGAGAGAGAGTGTGTGTGTGTGTGTGTGTAAAGGCAGCACAAAGCAGAGTTGGTCAGACCATCATTGTCACTGATCTATCTAACTAAGGGCTGTCTGTGTCTATGCCACAGTAAAAGTCTCTGTGATATCTCTCGCTCAGAGAGCTGTCTCTTCAGCTCAGCTACCATCAAAGAAGTCATGGACTGCATCCCAAATGACTCTGTAGTCCATTTAGAGTGCAGTAGAGCCCTATAGGTCCTGGTCAAATGTAGTACACTGTAAAGGGAAGAGAGAGTCGTTTGGGATGCATATGCAGATAAAGCAGGCTAACGCCACTGAAGGATTCCAGTGAGACTTCATTTAAGTTGACATCTCAGTTCATCTTCTTTGCATAGAAACAGAGAAGTTCTGGAGCATAGATAGAGGCAGAGAGAGAGAGAGATACTTGTTAATTTTGCCCTTTGTACTTTAACTATTTGCACATTGTTATAACACTGCACATAGTTATAATATGACATTTGAAATGTCTTTATTATTTGGGTGTGTAGTAGTTAGTATGTCTCTGAGGGTGTATAGTAGTTAGTATGTCTCTGAGGGTGTGTAGTAGTTAGTATGTCTCTGAGGGTGTGTAGTAGTTAGTATGTCTCTGAGGGTGTGTAGTAGTTAGTATGTCTCTGAGGATGTGTAGTAGTTAGTATTTTGAGGGTGTGTGTAGTAGTTAGTATGTCTCTGAGGGTGTGTGTAGTAGTTAGTATGTCTCTGAGGGTGTGTGTAGTAGTTAGTATGTCTCTGAGGGTGTGTAGTAGTTAGTATGTCTCTGAGGGTGTGTAGTAGTTAGTATGTCTCTGAGGGTGTGTAGTAGTTAGTATGTCTCTGAGGGTGTGTAGTAGTTAGTATGTCTCTGAGGGTGTGTAGTAGTTAGTATGTCTCTGAGGGTGTGTAGTAGTTAGTATGTCTCTGAGGGTGTGTAGTAGTTAGTATGTCTCTGAGGGTGTGTAGTAGTTAGTGTGTCTCTGAGGGTGTGTAGTAGTTAGTATGTCTCTGAAGGTGTATAGTAGTTAGTATGTCTCTGAGGGTGTGTAGTAGTTAGTATGTCTCTGAGGGTGTGTAGTAGTTAGTATGTCTCTGAGGGTGTGTAGTAGTTAGTATGTCTCTGAGGGTGTGTAGTAGTTAGTATGTCTCTGAGGGTGTGTAGTAGTTAGTATGTCTCTGAGGGTGTGTAGTAGTTAGTATGTCTCTGAGGGTGTGTAGTAGTTAGTATGTCTCTGAGGGTGTGTAGTAGTTAGTATGTCTCTGAGGGTGTGTAGTAGTTAGTATATCTCTGAGGGTGTGTGTAGTAGTTAGTATGTCTCTGAGGGTGTGTAGTAGTTAGTATGTCTCTGAGGGTGTGTGTAGTAGTTAGTATGTCTCTGAGGGTGTGTAGTAGTTAGTATGTCTCTGAGGGTGTGTAGTAGTTAGTGTGTCTCTGAGGGTGTGTAGTAGTTAGTATATCTCTGAGAGGGTGTGTAGTAGTTAGTATGTCTCTGAGGGTGTGTAGTAGTTAGTATGTCTCTGAGGGTGTGTGTAGTAGTTAGTATGTCTATGAGGGTGTGTAGTAGTTAGTATGTCTCTGAGGGTGTGTAGTAGTTAGTATGTCTCTGAGGGGGTGTATAGTAGTTAGTATGTCTCTGAGGGTGTGTAGTAGTTAGTATGTCTCTGAGGGTGTGTAGTAGTTAGTATGTCTCTGAGGGTGTGTAGTAGTTAGTATGTCTCTGAGGATGTGTAGTAGTTAGTATTTTGAGGGTGTGTGTAGTAGTTAGTATGTCTCTGAGGGTGTGTGTAGTAGTTAGTATGTCTCTGAGGGTGTGTGTAGTAGTTAGTATGTCTCTGAGGGTGTGTAGTAGTTAGTATGTCTCTGAGGGTGTGTAGTAGTTAGTATGTCTCTGAGGGTGTGTAGTAGTTAGTATGTCTCTGAGGGTGTGTAGTAGTTAGTATGTCTCTGAGGGTGTGTAGTAGTTAGTATGTCTCTGAGGGTGTGTAGTAGTTAGTATGTCTCTGAGGGTGTGTAGTAGTTAGTATGTCTCTGAGGGTGTGTAGTAGTTAGTGTGTCTCTGAGGGTGTGTAGTAGTTAGTATGTCTCTGAAGGTGTGTAGTAGTTAGTATGTCTCTGAGGGTGTGTAGTAGTTAGTATGTCTCTGAGGGTGTGTAGTAGTTAGTATGTCTCTGAGGGTGTGTAGTAGTTAGTATGTCTCTGAGGGTGTGTAGTAGTTAGTATGTCTCTGAGGGTGTGTAGTAGTTAGTATGTCTCTGAGGGTGTGTAGTAGTTAGTATGTCTCTGAGGGTGTGTAGTAGTTAGTATGTCTCTGAGGGTGTGTAGTAGTTAGTATGTCTCTGAGGGTGTGTAGTAGTTAGTATATCTCTGAGGGTGTGTGTAGTAGTTAGTATGTCTCTGAGGGTGTGTAGTAGTTAGTATGTCTCTGAGGGTGTGTGTAGTAGTTAGTATGTCTCTGAGGGTGTGTAGTAGTTAGTATGTCTCTGAGGGTGTGTAGTAGTTAGTATGTCTCTGAGGGTGTGTAGTAGTTAGTATATCTCTGAGGGTGTGTGTAGTAGTTAGTATGTCTCTGAGGGTGTGTAGTAGTTAGTATGTCTCTGAGGGTGTGTGTAGTAGTTAGTATGTCTCTGAGGGTGTGTAGTAGTTAGTATGTCTCTGAGGGTGTGTAGTAGTTAGTGTGTCTCTGAGGGTGTGTAGTAGTTAGTATATCTCTGAGAGGGTGTGTAGTAGTTAGTATGTCTCTGAGGGTGTGTAGTAGTTAGTATGTCTCTGAGGGTGTGTGTAGTAGTTAGTATGTCTCTGAGGGTGTGTAGTAGTTAGTATGTCTCTGAGGGTGTGTAGTAGTTAGTATGTCTCTGAGGGTGTGTGTAGTAGTTAGTATGTCTCTGAGGGTGTGTGTAGTAGTTAGTATGTCTCTGAGGGTGTGTAGTAGTTAGTATGTCTCTGAGGGTGTGTAGTAGTTAGTATGTCTCAGGGTGTGTAGTAGTTAGTATGTCTCTGAGGGTGTGTGTAGTAGTTAGTATGTCTCTGAGGGTGTGTAGTAGTTAGTATGTCTCTGAGGGTGTGTGTAGTAGTTAGTATGTCTCTGAGGGTGTGTGTAGTAGTTAGTATGTCTCTGAGGGTGTGTAGTACTTAGTATGTCTCTGAGGGTGTGTGTAGTAGTTAGTATGTCTCTGAGGGTGTGTGTAGTAGTTAGTATGTGTCTGAGGGTGTGTAGTAGTTAGTATGTCTCTGAGGGTGTGTAGTAGTTAGTATGTCTCTGAGGGTGTGTAGTAGTTAGTATGTCTCTGAGGGTGTGTAGTAGTTAGTATGTCTCTGAGGGTGTGTAGTAGTTAGTATGTCTCTGAGGGTGTGTAGTAGTTAGTATATCTCTGAGGGTGTGTAGTAGTTAGTATGTCTCTGAGGGTGTGTAGTAGTTAGTATGTCTCTGAGGGTGTATAGTAGTTAGTGTGTCTCTGAGGGTGTGTAGTAGTTAGTATGTCTCTGAGGGTGTGTAGTAGTTAGTATGTCTCTGAGGGTGTGTGTAGTAGTTAGTATGTCTCTGAGGGTGTGTAGTAGTTAGTATGTCTCTGAGGGTGTATAGTAGTTAGTGTGTCTCTGAGGGTGTGTAGTAGTTAGTATGTCTCTGAGGGTGTGTAGTAGTTAGTATGTCTCTGAGGGTGTGTAGTAGTTAGTATGTCTCTGAGGGTGTGTGTAGTAGTTAGTATGTCTCTGAGGGTGTGTAGTAGTTAGTGTGTCTCTGAGGGTGTGTGTAGTAGTTAGTATGTCTCTGAGGGTGTGTAGTAGTTAGTATGTCTCTGAGGGTGTGTAGTAGTTAGTATGTCTCTGAGGGTGTGTGTAGTAGTTAGTATGTCTCTGAGGGTGTGTGTAGTAGTTAGTATGTCTGAGGGTGTGTAGTAGTTAGTATGTCTCTGAGGGTGTGTAGTAGTTAGTATGTCTCTGAGGGTGTGTAGTAGTTAGTATGTCTCTGAGGGTGTGTAGTGGTTAGTATGTCTCTGAGGGTGTGTAGTAGTTAGTATGTCTCTGAGGGTGTGTAGTAGTTAGTATGTCTCTGAGGGTGTGTAGTAGTTAGTATGTCTCTGAGGGTGTGTGTAGTAGTTAGTATGTCTCTGAGGGTGTGTAGTAGTTAGTATGTCTCTGAGGGTGTGTAGTAGTTAGTATGTCTCTGAGGGTGTGTGTAGTAGTTAGTGTGTCTCTGAGGGTGTGTGTAGTAGTTAGTATGTCTCTGAGGGTGTGTAGTAGTTAGTATATCTCTGAGGGTGTGTGTAGTAGTTAGTATGTCTCTGAGGGTGTGTAGTAGTTAGTATGTCTCTGAGGGTGTATAGTAGTTAGTATGTCTCTGAGGGTGTGTAGTAGTTAGTATGTCTCTGAGGGTGTGTAGTAGTTAGTATGTCTCTGAGGGTGTGTAGTAGTTAGTATGTCTCTGAGGGTGTGTAGTAGTTAGTATGTCTCTGAGGGTGTGTAGTAGTTAGTATGTCTCTGAGGGTGTGTAGTAGTTAGTATGTCTCTGAGGGTGTGTAGTAGTTAGTGTGTCTCTGAGGGTGTGTAGTAGTTAGTGTGTCTCTGAGGGTGTGTAGTAGTTAGTATGTCTCTGAGGGTGTGTAGTAGTTAGTATGTCTCTGAGGGTGTGTGGTGGTTAGTATGTCTCTGAGGGTGTGTAGTAGTTAGTATGTCTCTGAGGGTGTGTAGTAGTTAGTATGTCTCTGAGGGTGTGTAGTAGTTAGTATGTCTCTGAGGGTGTGTAGTAGTTAGTGTGTCTCTGAGGGTGTGTAGTAGTTAGTATGTCTCTGAGGGTGTGTAGTAGTTAGTATGTCTCTGAGGGTGTGTAGTAGTTAGTGTGTCTCTGAGGGTGTGTAGTAGTTAGTATGTCTCTGAGGGTGTGTAGTAGTTAGTATGTCTCTGAGGGTGTGTAGTAGTTAGTATATCTCTGAGGGTGTGTAGTAGTTAGTATGTCTCTGAGGGTGTGTAGTAGTTAGTGTGTCTCTGAGGGTGTGTAGTAGTTAGTATGTCTCTGAGGGTGTGTAGTAGTTAGTATGTCTCTGAGGGTGTGTAGTAGTTAGTATGTCTCTGAGGGTGTGTAGTAGTTAGTATGTCTCTGAGGGTGTGTAGTAGTTAGTATGTCTCTGAGGGTGTGTAGTAGTTAGTATATCTCTGAGGGTGTGTGTAGTAGTTAGTATGTCTCTGAGGGTGTGTAGTAGTTAGTATGTCTCTGAGGGTGTGTGTAGTAGTTAGTATGTCTCTGAGGGTGTGTAGTAGTTAGTATGTCTCTGAGGGTGTGTAGTAGTTAGTGTGTCTCTGAGGGTGTGTAGTAGTTAGTATGTCTCTGAGGGTGTGTAGTAGTTAGTATGTCTTTGAGGGTGTGTAGTAGTTAGTATATCTCTGAGGGTGTGTAGTAGTTAGTATGTCTCTGAGGGTGTGTAGTAGTTAGTGTGTCTCTGAGGGTGTGTAGTAGTTAGTATGTCTCTGAGGGTGTGTAGTAGTTAGTATGTCTCTGAGGGTGTGTAGTAGTTAGTATATCTCTGAGGGTGTGTAGTAGTTAGTATGTCTCTGAGGGTGTGTAGTAGTTAGTATGTCTCTGAGGGTGTGTAGTAGTTAGTATGTCTCTGAGAGGGTGTGTAGTAGTTAGTATGTCTCTGAGGGTGTGTAGTAGTTAGTATGTCTCTGAGGGTGTGTGTAGTAGTTAGTGTGTCTCTGAGGGTGTGTAGTAGTTAGTATGTCTCTGAGGGTGTGTAGTAGTTAGTATGTCTCTGAGGGTGTGTGTAGTAGTTAGTATGTCTCTGAGGGTGTGTAGTAGTTAGTATGTCTCTGAGGGTGTGTGTAGTAGTTAGTATATCTCTGAGGGTGTGTAGTAGTTAGTATGTCTCTGAGGGTGTGTAGTAGTTAGTATGTCTCTGAGGGTGTGTGTAGTAGTTAGTGTGTCTCTGAGGGTGTGTAGTAGTTAGTATGTCTCTGAGAGGGTGTGTAGTAGTTAGTATGTCTCTGAGGGTGTGTGTAGTAGTTAGTATGTCTCTGAGGGTGTGTAGTAGTTAGTATGTCTCTGAGGGTGTGTAGTAGTTAGTATGTCTCTGAGGGTGTGTAGTAGTTAGTATGTCTCTGAGGGTGTGTGTAGTAGTTAGTATGTCTCTGAGGGTGTGTAGTAGTTAGTATGTCTCTGAGGGTGTGTAGTAGTTAGTATGTCTCTGAGGGTGTGTGTAGTAGTTAGTATGTCTCTGAGGGTGTGTAGTAGTTAGTATGTCTCTGAGGGTGTGTGTAGTAGTTAGTATGTCTCTGAGGGTGTGTGTAGTAGTTAGTATGTCTCTGAGGGTGTGTAGTACTTAGTATGTCTCTGAGGGTGTGTGTAGTAGTTAGTATGTCTCTGAGGGTGTGTGTAGTAGTTAGTATGTCTCTGAGAGGGTGTGTAGTAGTTAGTATGTCTCTGAGGGTGTGTAGTAGTTAGTATGTCTCTGAGGGTGTGTGTAGTAGTTAGTATGTCTCTGAGGGTGTGTGTAGTAGTTAGTATGTCTCTGAGGGTGTGTGTAGTTAGTGTGTGAGGCGAGCGTGTGTGTGTTGAGCTATATCTAAGGCGTCAACAGTACTCTGGGGATTTGACTTTCTGTTTGAAGCTCTGACTCGTTCAGCACTCTGTATTACTCTAAAGAAACAGAGAGATGGAAGGAGAGAGAGAGAGAGAGAGAGAGAGAGAGCAGTAGCTGGGTCATCACACCCATGGTGATTCACACAGCAGTATTTTCAGGGGTCAGCTCACTCCTAGTTATCAAACACACGCACACCCACACAGTCATTCCCATGTCTGAGAAAAACCCTGTGGACTTCTGAGAGACTAGTCAGAGAGTCAAAACCCAACCACAGAGAAGGGAAGGAACAGGTAGGATCATATTCAGTGGGGAGAAAACGTTTCGAAACAGGGAGGTACTACCTGAACTTGTCCAATGAGGACACGTATTTGTTTTTCCGTTGCAAATGGTTTTTCTACGGTGTGCCCTACTGACCACAACCCAGTTTGTACAAAAACAGTGAACATTTTATTGATGTTTTCTTCAGGTTGTTCTTGCTAGAACACATTGGATCTCTCCCTCTGTAACAACTGCTGATGTCAATGGGATTACAAATGAATGTAATTGATTGAACTATGAAAGACAGGCTCACACCATTCATATACAGTGGGGAGAACAAGTATTTGAAACACTGCCGATTTTGCAGGTTTTCCTACTTACAAAGCATGTAGAGGTCTGTAATTTTTATCATAGGTACACTTCAACGGTGAGAGACGGACTCTAAAACAAAAATCCAGAAAATCACATTGTATGATTTTTAAGTAATTAATTTGCATTTTATTGCATGACATAAGTATTTGATACATCAGAAAAGCAGAACTTAATATTTGGTACAGAAACCTTTGTTTGCAATTACAGAGATCATACGTTTCCTGTAGTTCTTGACCAGGTTTGCACACACTGCAGCAGGGATTTTGGCCCACTCCTCCATACAGACCTTCTCCATATCCTTCAGGTTTCGGGGCTGTCGCTGGGCAATACGGACTTTCAGCTCCCTCCAAAGATTTTCTATTGGGTTCAGGTCTGGAGACTGGCTAGGCCACTCCAGGACCTTGAGATGCTTCTTACGGAGCCACTCCTTAGTTGCCCTGGCTGTGTGTTTCGGGTCGTTGTCATGCTGGAAGACCCAGCCACGACCCATCTTCAATGCTCTTACTGAGGGAAGGAGGTTGTTGGCCAAGATCTCGCGATACATGGCCCCATCCATCCTCCCCTCAATACGGTGCAGTCGTCCTGTCCCCTTTGCAGAAAAGCATCCCCAAAGAATGATGTTTCCACCTCCATGCTTCACGGTTGGGATGGTGTTCTTGGGGTTGTACTCATCCTTCTTCTTCCTCCAAACACGGCGAGTGGAGTTTAGACCAAAGAGCTCTATTTTTGTCTCATCAGACCACATGACCTTCTCCCATTCCTCCTCTGGATCATCCAGATGGTCATTGGCAAACTTCAGATGGGCCTGGACATGCGCTGGCTTGAGCAGAGGGACCTTGCGTGCGCTGCAGGATTTTAATCCATGACGGTGTAGTGTGTTACTAATGGTTTTCTTTGAGATTGTGGTCCCAGCTCTCTTCAGGTCATTGACCAGGTCCTGCCGTGTAGTTCTGGGCTGATCCCTCACCTTCCTCATGATCATTGATGCCCCACGAGGTGAGATCTTGCATGGAGCCCCAGACCAAGGGTGATTGACCGTCATCTTGAACTTCTTCCATTTTCTAATAATTGCGCCAACAGTTGTTGCCTTCTCACCAAGCTGCTTGCCTATTGTCCTGTAGCCCATCCCAGCCTTGTGCAGGTCTACAAATGTATCCCCGATGTCCTTACACAGCTCTCTGGTCTTGGCCATTGTGGAGAGGTTGGAGTCTGTTTGATTGAGTGTGTGGACAGGTGTCTTTTATACAGGTAACGAGTTCAAACAGGTGCAGTTAATACAGGTAATGAGTGGAGAACAGGAGGGCTTCTTAAAGAAAAACTACCAGGTCTGTGAGAGCCGGAATTCTTACTAGTTGGTAGGTGATCAAATACTTATGTCATGCAATAAAATGCAAATTAATTACTTAAAAATCATACAATGTGATTTTCTGGATTTTTCAACTGTCTCTCACGGTTGAAGTGTACCTATGATACAAATTACAGACCTCTACATGCTTTGTAAGTAGGAAAACCTGCAAAATCGGCAGTGTATCACATACTTGTTCTCCACGCTGTATATCTCTGGGATTCTCCTGGTTAAATATGGGATACATGAAAATTAAAACCCACCGGTCAGTCTCCTTGCTGAACTGTCCCCTGCCCACGTCGTTGACCGCACACAGCCTGAACTGGTAGGACCGTGCTGGGATCAAACCACCCACGGTCACCCCGGTCGACTCCGGTTCGATATTGGCCAGGAGCACTGTCCACGGGGCATCTACGACAGAGAGACAGAGAGAGAGACAGAGAGAGAGACAGAGACAGAGACAGAGAGAGAGACAGAGAGAGAGACAGAGACAGAGACAGAGACAGAGACAGAGACAGAGACAGAGAGAGAGACAGAGAGAGAGACAGAGACAGAGAGAGACAGAGACAGAGACAGACAGAGGCAGAGACAGAGAGAGAGACAGAGAGACAGAGAGAGAGACAGAGAGGGAGAGAGAGAGAGAGAGAGAGAGAGAGAGAGAGAGAGAGAGAGAGAGAGAGAGAGAGAGAGAGAGAGAGAGAGAGAGAGAGAGAGAGAGAGAGAGAGAGAGAGAGAGAGAGAGAGAGAGAGAGAGAGAGAGAGACAGAGAGAGAGACAGAGAGGGAGAGAGAGAGAGAGAAACAGCTTGAGTCTATGTTTGCTGAAAGGACAATGTCTGAGCATCTCAAGACTACAGTATCACGTCTGTAAACTGAGACTAGTATTCCAGCTGTAGTATTCTGTTCATAGTGTTCAGTATTCCAGCTGTAGTATTCTGTTCATAGTGTTCAGTGTTCAGTATTCCAGTTGTAGTATTCTGTTCATAGTGTTCAGTATTCCAGCTGTAGTATTCTGTTCATAGTGTTCAGTATTCCAGCTGTAGTATTATGTTCATAGTGTTTAGTGTTCAGTATTCCAGCTGTAGTATTCTGTTCATAGTGTTTAGTATTCCAGCTGTAGTATTCTGTTCATAGTGTTTAGTATTCCTGCTGTAGTATTCTGTTCATAGTGTTTAGTGTTCAGTATTCCAGCTGTAGTATTCTGTTCATAGTGTTCAGTGTTCAGTATTCCAGTTGTAGTATTCTGTTCATAGTGTTTAGTGTTCAGTATTCCAGCTGTAGTATTCTGTTCATAGTGTTCAGTGTTCAGTATTCCAGTTGTAGTATTCTGTTCATAGTGTTCAGTATTCCAGCTGTAGTATTCTGTTCATAGTGTTCAGTATTCCAGCTGTAGTATTCTGTTCATAGTGTTTAGTGTTCAGTATTCCAGCTGTAGTATTCTGTTCATAGTGTTCAGTATTCCAGCTGTAGTATTCTGTTCATAGTGTTCAGTATTCCAGCTGTAGTATTCTGTTCATAGTGTTTAGTGTTCAGTATTCCAGCTGTAGTATTCTGTTCAAAGTGTTCAGTATTCCAGCTGTAGTATTCTGTTCATAGTGTTCAGTGTTCAGTATTCCAGCTGTAATATTCTCTACTAGTCCACTCACTGTTCTCTGAGACCTCCAGGATGTATCGGATCAGGGGGCTGTTTCCATCGAAGGCCTGAGCCCAGGTCAGATTGATGGCCCTTTTCTCTACCTGGCTCAGAGCTGCACTGGGGATCTCTGGAGCATGGGGAAGCTGCCTGTATGGGGTGGAGGGATGAGGGGGGAGGTGTGTGTGTGTGTGTGTGTGTGTGTGTGTGTGTGTGTGTGTGTGTGTGTGTGTGTGTGTGTGTGTGTGTGTGTGTGTGTGTGTGTGTGTGTGTGTGTGTGTGTGTGTGTGTGTGTGTGTGTGTGTGTGTGTGTGTGTGAAGGAGAGACATACACAGACAGAGCACGGTTCAGAGAGAATGATACAGAATGTTAATATCATAAATATCCACTGAACGTGGTAGTTAATAGTAAAAATAGCAGAGGGCAGAGACGAGTTGATGATGGAGGGAGGAGATGAGAGGTGAGTGGAATATGACAAAGCTGTAGATGAGACAACAGCACACTGCCAGAGAGTCAATGGGAGAGGAGAGAGAGAGATAGAGAGAGAGATAGAGAGAGAGACAGAGATAGAGCGAGAGAGAGAGGGGGAGAGAGAGAGAAAGCTAGATAGATAGAGCGAGAGAGAGAGATAGAGATAGAGAGAGTTAGAGAGAGAGAGAGGGAGAGAGTGAGAGAGAGAGAGAGAGAGAGAGAGAGAGAGAGAGAGAGAGAGAGAGAGAGAGAGAGAGAGAGAGAGAGAGAGAGAGAGAGAGAGAGAGAGAGAGAGAGAGAGAGAGAGACAGAGAGAGAGGTAGATGAAGAGTGAATGGATAATACTGCATGATGGGAGAAAGATAGAGATGGACACACAATGCCAGACAGAGTGACAGACCAAGAGAGAGATCTCAACAAGATGTGAGGTTAACCTGACTCTGAGGTGAGCGCTGCGTGAGTCGTTGCCCCCTACAGAGGTGACTCTACAGGTGTATGTTCCGATGTCACCTGACCAGGTCTGGGAGAGGTGCAGGGTCCCGTCAGGGTCCAGACGGAGCCGGGGAGAGGTGCTCACATCCACCACTGAACCAGTCTTCTCCCAAACATACCTGGAGAAGAGGACAACACACACACACCAACACACACACACACACACACACACACACCAACAAACACAAACACACACACACACACACACATAGATACATGGTTACCGTAGAGCACTTTGAGACTGTTGATGTAAAAACGTCTGTTGATGTAAAAAGGGCTTAATGAATTCTCTCAGAAACACACAGACGCTCTGCTCACACTGATCCAGATACTCAGACTGTGTGTGTGTCACTGTCTGCTCACACTGATCCAGATACTCAGACTGTGTGTGTTACTGTCTGCTCACACTGATCCAGATACTCAGACTGTGTGTGTGTCGCTGTCTGCTCACACTGATCCAGATACTCAGACTGTGTGTGTTACTGTCTGCTCACACTGATCCAGATACTCAGACTGTGTGTGTGTCACTGTCTGCTCACACTGATCCAGATACTCAGACTGTGTGTGTGTCACTGTCTGCTCACACTGATCCAGATACTCAGACTGTGTGTATGTCACTGTCTGCTCACACTGATCCAGATACTCAGACTGTGTGTGTCACTGTCTGTTCACACTGATCCAGATACTCAGACTGTGTGTGTGTCACTGTCTGCTCACACTGATCCAGATACTCAGACTGTGTGTGTTACTGTCTGCTCACACTGATCCAGATACTCAGACTGTGTGTGTGTCGCTGTCTGCTCACACTGATCCAGATACTCAGACTGTGTGTGTTACTGTCTGCTCACACTGATCCAGATACTCAGACTGTGTGTGTGTCACTGTCTGCTCACACTGATCCAGATACTCAGACTGTGTGTGTGTCACTGTCTGCTCACACTGATCCAGATACTCAGACTGTGTGTATGTCACTGTCTGCTCACACTGATCCAGATACTCAGACTGTGTGTGTCACTGTCTGTTCACACTGATCCAGATACTCAGACTGTGTGTGTGTCACTGTCTGCTCACACTGATCCAGATACTCAGACTGTGTGTGTTACTGTCTGCTCACACTGATCCAGATACTCAGACTGTGTGTGTGTCGCTGTCTGCTCACACTGATCCAGATACTCAGACTGTGTGTGTTACTGTCTGCTCACACTGATCCAGATACTCAGACTGTGTGTGTGTCACTGTCTGCTCACACTGATCCAGATACTCAGACTGTGTGTGTGTCGCTGTCTGTTCACACTGATCCAGACACCAAACTTCTAATTTCCTCCATTAACTTCAACTGATCAGCCTCTGATTTATTCCACTACTGCCCCCCCCCCCCCTCCCTGATTCAACTGATCAACTGATCACTTAGCCTTTGAGGAGCTGAGTCAGATGTCAGCTTGGCATCCAATTAACTGACAGATACACTGGGGTCATGGGTCACCCCACAGGACATGACATCATCCTTACCTGACAGATACACTGGGGTCATGTGTCACCCCACAGGACATGACATCATCCTTACCTGACAGATACACTGGGGTCATGTGTCACCCCACAGGACATGACATCATCCTTACCTGACAGATATACTGGGGTCATGGGTCACCCCACAGGACATGCCATCATCCTTACCTGACAGACACACTGGGGTCATGGGTCACCCCACAGGACATGCCATCATCCTTACCTGACAGATACACTGGGGTCATGGGTCACCCCACAGGACATGACATCATCCTTACCTGACAGATACACTGGGGTCATGGGTCACCCCACAGGACATGACATCATCCTTACCTGACAGATACACTGGGGTCATGGGTCACCCCACAGGACATGACAGCCTTGGTCCCCTTGATGACACTCTGGTCCGCAGGTGGCTTGGTGATACGGGTCCGTGCTGAAAACATAGAGAGACTTCAGGTTACTAGCTGTTTAACAGGTGGTTGACAGACTTCAGGTTACTAGCTGTTTAACAGGTGGTTGACAGACTTCAGGTTACTAGCTGTTTAACAGGTGGTTGACAGACTTCAGGTTACTAGCTGTTTAACAGGTGGTTGACAGAGTCTTCAGGTTACTAGCTGTTTAACAGGTGGTTGACAGACTTCAGGTTACTAGCTGTTTAACAGGTGGTTGACAGACTTCAGGTTACTAGCTGTTTAACAGGTGGTTGACAGACTTCAGGTTACTAGCTGTTTAACAGGTGGTTGACAGACTTCAGGTTACTAGCTGTTTAACAGGTGGTTGACAGACTTCAGGTTACTAGCTGTTTAACAGGTGGTTGACAGACTTCAGGTTACTAGCTGTTTAACAGGTGGTTGACAGACTTCAGGTTACTAGCTGTTTAACAGGTGGTTGACAGACTTCAGGTTACTAGCTGTTTAACAGGTGGTTGACAGACTTCAGGTTACTAGCTGTTTAACAGGTGGTTGACAGACTTCAGGTTACTAGCTGTTTAACAGGTGGTTGACAGACTTCAGGTTACTAGCTGTTTAACAGGTGGTTGACAGACTTCAGGTTACTAGCTGTTTAACAGGTGGTTGACAGACTTCAGGTTACTAGCTGTTTAACAGGTGGTTGACAGACTTCAGGTTACTAGCTGTTTAACAGGTGGTTGACAGACTTCAGGTTACTAGCTGTTTAACAGGTGGTTGACAGATTTCAGGTTACTAGCTGTTTAACAGGTGGTTGACAGACTTCAGGTTACTAGCTGTTTAACAGGTGGTTGACAGACTTCAGGTTACTAGCTGTTTAACAGGTGGTTGAATGTATAATAGCCAGTGAGTGTATAATCCTTCTCCACCCCCCTCCCTCCCTCCATACTCACCCCACACCAGTAGATCAGCGGCAGCCTCGTCTATGCCTCTGGAGTTACTGGCCATGCAGGTATAAGTCCCAGCATCAGAAAGGTGGGACGGGGAGACCAGTAGACTGCCTGACTCCAGCAGGGTGAACCTGGGCAGCTGGACAGAACCACTGGCCAACACACGTTCACCTAGTATATAGATAGATAGACAGATAGATAGATAGATAGATAGATAGATAGATAGATAGATAGATAGATAGATAGATAGATAGATAGATAGATAGATAGATAGATAGATAGATAGATAGATAGATAGATAGATAGATAGATAGATAGATAGATAGATAGATAGATACGGAACCAGAAGAAGAGTTGAGTGGGAGAAAGAGGTGTCAGTTAACACCAGCAGGGTTCTGAGACCGTCAGGGAGCTGCTGCCTCACCTTGTGGACTGAGTCACTATGTAATCCCCTTCCCCTCTGAAAAACATCAAGACCCAAACTGACATACATTTCTAATATAAATTGTGCAGCCACCAGCTGTCCACCACCATACCTTTCTGCCAGGTGATAGCTGGTCGCGGGGCTCCGCTGGTCTCACAGTGGAGGATGACTGACATGCCGTCAATCACAGCACTGTCAGCTGGACCTGCCGTGATGTTGGGGGCAATACCTGGGTAGAGACAAACAGGTAGGTGAGACAGACAGACAGACAGACAGACAGACAGACAGACAGACAGACAGACAGACAGACAGACAGACAGACAGACAGACAGACAGACAGACAGACAGACAGACAGACAGACAGACAGACAGACAGACAGACAGACAGACAGACAGACAGACAGACAGACAGACAGACAGACAGACAGACAGACAGACAGACAGACAGACAGACAGACAGCTACCTGATGAGGTGACAACACAGATGAGAAGGATGATAATGAGACTGATGATGAGAGATGTGAGGTAACTGTGTGAACTTTTAATGAATTTATCAAAGACTGTCAGTCAGTCAGCTCCCGTTCTTCAAGATAACGACTTGGAGACTGACAGCCACAAGGCTCCCTCGCCTTTCCTTTCCCTCTTCATCCCTCTCTCTCTTACTTGTTCATGCTCTCTCTAATTCTCTCTCAAAATAGCCAATAATTGCCTGAGTGTGTAGTGTGACAGGTCTGAGAGACGGAGAGAAGAAGAAGAGATGAGAGTGGGAGGAAAGGGGGAAGGAGAGAGGGAGAGATGGAGAGACTGACGTGGGACATGGTGGGTTGGGGACTTGACGTACTGGTAGAGCGAGAGAGAGCGAGAGAGAGCGAGAGAGAGAGACGTACTGGTGACAGCGAGGTAGGTGTTGGTCTGTATCTCTCCAGCCAGGTTGCGGGCGAAGCATTGGAACATCCCTGTATCGTCAGGTAACAGACCGTTGATCTGCAGACTGCCCCCAACTAACACCCTGTACCTGGGCATCTTCACTGGACTGATGACCACAGCATCCTTATACCACACTATGTCTGGCTGGGGGACACCTGGAGAGAGGAGAGGAGAGAGTTGTATTTAAATATCTATCACTTTTAACAGCATCAGGGCTTTAGATCTCTCACACACACACACACACACACACACACACACACACACACACACACACACACACACACACACACACACACACACACACACACACACACACACACACACACACACACACACACACACACACACACACACACACACACACACACACACACACACACACACCACACACCTCGTGCCTGGCAGGGAATATCCACCACCTTCTCCATCTCTGCACTGATGTGTTGGACAGGCTCCTTCACAAACTGGGGATGGTCTGGAGAGGAAAGGAGAAGAGAGGAGGAGGGCGGAGGAGGGGATGAGAGGAGGGGAGCGTAGAGGAGGAGGGGAGACGAGGAGAGGAGGAGAGTGGAGGAGAGGAGGAGAGTGGAGGAGGGGAGAGGATAGGAGAGGAAAAGTGTGAAGGGGAGAGCAGACAAGGAGAGGAGGTGAGGAGAGGGGCGGAGAGGAGGAGAATGGAGGAGAGGATGAGAGGAGGGGAGAGGGGAGGAGAGGGGCGGAGAGGAGGAGAACGGAGGAGAGGATGAGAGGAGGGGAGAGTAGAGGAGGAGGGGAGACGAGGAGAGGAGGTGAGGAGAGGAGAGGGGCGGAGAGGAGGAGAACGGAGGAGAGGATGAGAGGAGGGGAGGAGAGGATGAGAGGAGGGGAGAGGAGGGGAGGGGAGGAGAGGAGGAGAGGAGGGGAGGAGAGGAGAGGAGAGGAGGAGAGGTTATAACCTTCCTCTAATTTTCTTGAACATTTTTGTTCAATTGAACAAGTTTTAACAATAAAGTCATGTTAATGATAAGGTGTCTTGGTCCTCTTGGTTTGTGTTGACTTACATTAAATCCATCCTGGACATCCAATAGGTATGTTATTTTCAAGGTTTAGTCTCATTGAGACTAGTGCAGAGTAATGGACTGCATCATCAGATAGAGACAGAGACGTTTCTTCACAATCCACCTCTTGTTTAAAACTTCTTCTAACTAGGGGGCGCAGTTTTCACTTTTGGCTAAAAAGGCGTACCCATTTGAAACTGCCTATTTCTCAGCCCCCGAAACTAGAATATGCATATAATAGTCAGATTAGGATAGAAAACACTCTGAAGTTTCCAAAACTGTAGAAATGTTGTCTGTGGGTTAAACAGAACTGATATTGCAGGCGAAAACCTGAGAAAAATCCAACCAAGAAGTGGCACTGTTTTTGAGACCTCTCTGTTCCAATGCATTCCTATTGCCCATTGAAAGGGATATCAACCAGACTTCTTTTTCTATGTCTTCCCTAAGGTGTCAACAGCCTTTAGACATAGTTTCAGGCTTTTATTATGAAGAATGAGTGTGAAAGGACACATTGCGTAAGTGGATAGGTGGGGGCTCTCCGAGTGATTTTTGCGTAAAAGTGAAAGGCAGCCATTGTTCCTCTCGGTCCTGGTGAAAAGCCAACTGTCCCGGTTGATTTATTATCGAATAGATATTTGAAAAACACCCTGAAGTTGGATCAAAAACAACGTTTGACATATTTATGTGGACATTATGGATATAATTTGGAATTTTTTCCGGCGTTGTCGCGAACGCTTTTTCCGGTGGATTCCTGGGAATAAAAAATATCTTTATGGAACAAAAGGAACATTTGCTGTCTAACTGGGAGTCTCGTGAGTGAAACCATCCGAAGATCATCAAAGGTAAACGACTAATTTGATTGCTTTTCTGATTTTTGATACCAAGTTACCTGACGCTAGCTGTTCTTATTGTTTTGTCGAGCGATCGATACATTTACACAAATGCAAGTATTGCTTACGCTGTAAAGCATAATTTCAAAATCTGAGACGACAGATGGATTAACAAAAGGCTAAGCTGTGTTTTGCAATATTGCACTTGTGATTTCATGAAATTATATTTTATTATATACCATTCGCGCTAGGCTACGCTATGCTAGTCAGGGTTTTTGATGACAAATATCCCGGATCCGGGATGGGGAGTCCAGAAAGGTTTAATCATCTATCATTTATCTCCATGGTCCAGCAGCATGTCAAACTGACGTGAAGACGTCAGACATTTACACACAATGATATTCCCTCAACCTGACCACTGACAGGAGAACTGGTAGGTGGTTCTTTACCTAGTCTAACCAGGATGTGGAGAAACTCCCATGTGTGCGTGTGTGTGTGTGTGTGTGTGTGTGTGTGTGTGTGTGTGTGTGTGTGTGTGTGTGTGTGTGTGTGTGTGTGTGTGTGTGTGGTGTGTGTGTGTGTGTGTGTGTGTGTGTGTGTGTGTGTGTGTGTGTGTGTGTGTGTGTGTGTGTGTGTGTGTGTACCTAGAACATGTAGGTAGGCCCCTGCGTTGACCGGTGGCACAGTGCTGCTGCGGAGGGTGGCCTCACATTCATAGTAACCACTGTCACTGACCGCTGGGAGGCTGATGGTCAGCCTGCGGCCAAAGTCACGTATCCCTGTACTGACCACATCACCATCCTTACGCCAGGTTATAACCATCTTGATCAGAGGTCTGGAGGAGAGGAGAGAGAGAGAGATACAGAGGAGGGAGACAGAGATAGAAAGAGAGAGAGAGAAGGGGAGAGCAATAGAGAGAGAGAGAGAGAGAGAGCGCGAGAGGGGGGTTAGAACGGGGAGAGAGAGAGATACAGAGGGCGGGAGACAGAGAGAGAGAGAGAGAGAGAGAGGGGGGAGAGTGAGATATACAGAGGGAGGGAGACAGATAAAGAAAGAGAGAGAGAGAGAAGGGGGGAGTGAGATATACAGAGGGAGGGAGACAGAGAGAGAAAGAGAGACAGAGAGAGACGGGGGAGAGTGAGATATACAGAGGGAGAGAGACAGAGAGAGAGGGGGAGGGGGAGAAAGAGAGAGAGAAGGGGGAGAGAAGGGAGGAGAGAGAGAGAGAGGGAGGGGGAGAAAGAGAGAGGGTATTAATATGATTCAAATTCTGTTTCAAGGTTGTGAGGCATTGACAGAGCACTGTATTACATCTGTCATACTGATCAAGTCTTTGAATTGGCCATAATAGTTTGGATTCAGAGCAGAGATAAGGAGAGGAGGAGAAGAATGGAGAGAGAGGAGAGACAGAGAGGAGGAGGGGAGGAGAGGAGAAAAGCATTGAATAGGACGGATGAACAATTTTCTAAAAGAGACCCAAACAAAAGACATTAGGTGATAGTGAAATGTGACAGAGGTGGTCTCTCTGTGTGTGTGTGTGTGTGTGTGTGTGTGTGTGTGTGTGTGTGTGTGTGTGTGTGTGTGTGTGTGTGTGTGTGTGTGTGTGTGTGTGTGTGTGTGTGTGTGTTCACTCACCTAGCATTGGCCACACACTCCATAATGACATCATTCCTCCCCGCGTTCACACTGGTGTTCTTAGGAGGGATGATGATGGTGGGGGTGATGGGGTCCACAGGCCCCCCCACGTCTACACACACACACACACACACACACACACACACACACACACACACACACACACACACACACACAGACACACACACACACACACAAGCATGGTTAGAAAAGCATATGGGTCAAGGCCAGTTCTCCCTTGTAAAATAGATTGTATATCTCAGTCAGACTTTCCTGTTTAAATAATAGATACGGGTGAAAAACAACAGCTCCTGATAAGATTGTCCAC